>NW_027070175.1:282007-333499 GCF_002906115.3 Quercus suber
ATAACCTTCTCCTTGCCTTTTCCTTGTTGTTGGTCTTCTTCAACTCTCTTATACTTCTCAATGCGGTCCATTAGCTGACGCATGCTAGTAACGGGTTTACCCGACAAGGATGTCCTTAAACCATAATCGGTAGGGAGGCCGAGCTTAAACGTTTCTAGGGCCACTGCATCAAAATTGCCCTCCATGTCATTAAACATCTCCCAATATCTGTTCGAATACACCTTCAGTGTCTCTCCTTCCTGCATGCTCAAAGACAGTAGAGAAGACAAAGGTCGGGCCACTCTTCGGCAGGTGATAAATCGTGAACCAAAAGCTTGGGTGAGCTCTTTGAAAGAGCTGATGGAATTTAGGTTCAGCCCATCGAACCACCTCATGGCAACTGGCCCAAGACTGGAAGGGAAGACCTTACACATCAGCACTTCGTCCCTGGAGTAGACAGCCATCCTCTGGTTAAAATGACTCACATGTTTCACGAGGTCTGTTTTACTGTTGTAGATGGTGAACGTTGGTTGATTAAAACACCGAGGAAGTCTCGCCTCTTCAATCCTGCGCGTGAAGGGTGACCTAGAAATTTGGTTTAGAGCCCTGCTCATGGCGTCGTTTCCCACGTCTCCATGTGGTGGGATTCTGCGTTGCCCCTTGCAATGAGATTCTTCTTCATAGGTATAGGACTCACTGGCTGGTGTCCTGGATTTATGTTGATAAGTGACTTCCGACTCGTCATCAGGGTCCTCATCAGAGTACGAGGGAGCCCGTTTCCTTTTTGCATGGCGTAACTCCCTTTTTAGCTTTTCAATCTCCCGCTGTAAATCTCGGTTCTTCTCTGCATGGGACATGTGACTCCCCCCATGTGATTAGTTCTGACCAAGAGGCACGGTGTGCACGCTACCCTCGCGGTCCTGTCTCCGCTCCAGGTTAAGAAAGGGGTCAACGTGTTGGGATGCCCTAGACTCCGCTTCTTGTTGACCGTGTCCAGCCATCACCTACTGTTGTTTCCACCCCTGCACAAGCTCTCCCCACAGACGGCGCCAATTGTAGGGTCTATTTTTGTGGCCCAAGCCCAAAAGATATGGGTTGAAGGCCCAACGAACCCGGGACAATAAATTTGTAGAGAGTGGGCGAAAGAGCTAGGTTGGTTATGAAGTAAACAATGGTTGGCTAGGTTAATTGCAGTGATGATAACATGAAATGATGCCTGAACAACTCCATGAATGGATGTCCGAAGAGATGTTTTATTAAGTGGACAGTGATTACAACATTCAGAGCTACAGTAAAGCTTTTCTCTCTCTTTTTCTCTCTCTCCTGCATCCCCTATTATCAGGGACCCTTCTTCTTTATATAGCATCCTCTCCTATCATCTCCATCGTCCACCTGTTCTTCATCTGCGTATCTACTCAAGTGCATGTCACGTCATGTGTCTACTTTAGTTCTTTGTGAGTGGCAGTAGCCGAGGTTACACTGTTCAGGGGTCTTCTCCACATAAATGCGGCTAGAAAAGCTGTTGCAGTGCATTAAATGCGGTGGTAGCAGCTTTTCCTTTAGATATTTTTTAGTTCTGATCATCTCCGGATCCACCCAGGACTTATCATTATCGTTGGGATTGTTAGGAAGATTATTCGGACTTTCCACACGTTTGTTTGATCAAGGCTATTTGTGGCCGAGGAGTAAGACGTCTTCGGACTAGTGATGACCTCTTCGGACCAGTGATGACCTCTTCGAACGGTACTCCCCCTTTACTTCTGGACTTCCTGCTTCAGATGGGCCGCCCCAACCACCTATTGCTCCTCGGAAATACAATAGTCCTTAACAGGGTGTCCCGGGCCCATTAAGTAGCTCGGGGCTTTTTCCCCCCACAATAGTACTTTGAAAATTTGACAATAGAGTTTTACTTAGAGAAAATGTGTTGTGTTAATTATTGTAATACTTAGCATAATACAAGTAGGAAAAAAAAGTAATAACAAAAAAAAAAAGGCGAAGGTCTTTGACAACATGGCCTTTTCCTTAGATCACATATTTCTGGGCAAAGCGGCATAATGGTATTTCTTTTTTTAATTTTTAATTTTTTTTATATGAAGACTACAATTTTATTAAGAAGAATATAAAGGTTATTAACGGGTATAAAATGATGTATTTACATGGGTGCAAAATGAGATACTGGCCACATCATTTTTTTAGCCTAATTTTTTTTTAAAAAAAATAATTTACTGACATGACATCATTTTATTGAACTAATTAAACACGTGGAGCAAGCTTATGTGACACTTAATAGAAAATATGGATGGAGGAGGGGGTGCTAACATAAACGAAATTTAACTTCAAGAAATAAAATCTAAATTTTGAAATTTCAAAGTGTAAAATAAAATGTATATAAACCCAAATTTTAGAAATGTAGTTTGTACTTTAACCTTAAAATAGTATTAAATAAATAGAGATACTCCTTTTAAATTTGTAAAAGTTTCATTAATAGATATTATTCATTGTAGTATTTTGAAAATTTGACAATAGAGTTTTACTTAGAGCTAGCAAATGTGATGTGCTAATTATTGTAATTATTAACATAATACAAGGAGTAAAAAAAAAGTAATAAAAAAAAGTAAAGGCAAGGACTACTAAAATATCTTTAAAAAAAATAAAAGGTCTTTGACAACATAATATTTCCTTAGATCACATTTTTTTAAGTGGCATAATGTTATTTATTTATTTATTTATTTTATGGAAAAAAAATGCAACTTTATTAAGAAGAATAAAAATTTAGTTCATCATGAGTCAAAGTTGACTTAATCATATCTAAAATTTTCTCAATCCAAGTTTCATATTCCTTGACATACAGATTCAAGAGGTGTGCTTGTTTATTGCCTTCTCTCTCAACATGTGAGATTTGCACAAATCGAAAACCGTAGCTTATGAGTTATGACATATCCTTGATATGATGTTATAGACAACTTGTGAATTTTATTTATTTATTTATTTATTTTTTATGAAAGATTGTTGGGTTAAGATAGTTTGACCCTGGTTAATTAATTCAATTTATTCAAGTTGATTAATTAGGTTCAATTGCATACAAATCGTGAAGACAACAACAAATCACCAAATAAACTAAATGTAGCAGAAATTAAATTGGTACGGCGATTTGTTGACAAATGGAGAAAACCTTTCGCAAGGCAAAAACTCCACCAGGTGAATTTAAGGTCATTACTCCCAAGAATCTACTAATCAACAATCAAACGGTTACAAGTATAAGGAATCTTACCACTACCCTAGCCTATCCCAAAATACCAACTTACAGTTGAACATTTGTTCCAATACTTAATTGGACTTGATCTTGTAGTAGCCTTCTTTCCTTTGCTGCACAAATTTTCAATTTGTGACTAACTCTTTTCACGGATCCCAGTACGTGACTAACTTCAATAACTTGAACAAATGTTGTTAACTGCAAAGTTCTTCACTTTATTAACAATGAAGATCAGGAAGTACTTGGTTACAAAACCCTAAGGCATACAAACGTAGTAGCTTCTCACAGAGAAAAAAAATAATCTTTTGGTTTTTGTATCCGTATATGATGATTTTTAAAATAAGCCTTATATATGTTTAGAGTTATGAGAAAAGAAACCCTAAACAAATACATAAGCTTGAGCCGAATTTCAGACCTGGAAATTCTAAAATCATAATTCTCGATAGATGGAGGATGTGTCGAGCCATCTATTGAGCTTCATATTAAGTCTTAATAGCAGTCATCTGTTAAGCTATCTGTCGAGACTTAATGAACAATTTTTCTTTATTTGTTTCTTGGATCAATAGTCATGTCTTTTAATACGAACACTTGATATGCTTGAACAACATATTTCTTGATGTATTAAACCTAACTTAAATCTACACAATTACAAGTTGTACGGTCTCGGGAAGACCAAGCCCACTTGGGCCCTGAGTTCAAGCATAAATGATGCGGCCCATTGTTCCCATCCCCCTTTATCTGGGATCCCATCCTAAGCCCGCAGGGGGTGTAGGCCCAAGTTTTACCACTCAGTATGTGCTCAGGAGACCACTACCGGACAATATAGGAAGAATAACAGCCGGACATCCCACCATGAACATGACTGGCAATACCCTGAAGCATCTCTGCCGGGCATAATCACTGAAGTGGGAACCAAGTTCCAAAGCCACCTTCACTCCACCCCACTCCCACCTAACCAACCACTAACGACTGATGACATTGGACCTCTCATTACACTAACTACAAAAGCAATCATAGCACCCCACTAATCGGAGTGCTATAAGTAAGAGAGGCGGGAGAGTGGAAAGGTGGTTGAAGAATTTTGAGAGGAAGAGGGAGAAAGGGTGAAAGAAAAATGGTAGCCACATAAAAGGAGAAAAGTGATCTCGTTAAGTTTCTGTGCCGTGGACCACCTATTGTGGGAAATCTTATACCCACTCTTCAAATAAATTGTGAGCCCAAGTGAGGCCCAGTCTATTTGCCTCTCCCTTAGTCTGCACATAAGTAAAGTACATTTTATTAAAGGATTAACTAATTACATAAAATATAATCCTAATAAAGACAACTTGTGAATTCTAAATAAGAAGTGATTATAGTTGTGAATTCTAAATAAGAAGTGATTACGAGAAAAAAAATATATAAAAGTATATGTTAGGAAAGACCTCCAAGAGAAAAATTAGAACCACAACCAAATCAATGAACTAACGAATTAGAAATGAACCTTGGATCACATGCTATTAGCCTAGTGGGTAGTGGCAATGAACTAACGTATAAAGGCCGTTGTTACTAAAATGCACTACATTTTAACACCGATCTCAACACTGAACACACACCAACAAGGCATCAATTTCATAAAAGTAGTGTTTGGTGAAATATCCCGAGTCCCAGAGTCTAAGACTTCACAGTTCACACGCTCATATATGGTCCCACCATTTAAGATTCAATGCTTTAAATACACGCGCCCATATACTGCTTGTTCATGAATCACGCGTCACTTCTCTCTCCTACTCATTATGAGAATCGATCTTATCTTGTTATCCTTAGAAAAGGACACAGCCCGTAGTCCCGCGTCGACAAAACGTTGGGAATCGTAGAAACGCAAAAGGAATAATTCCTTTTTTCTTTTTCTTTTTTTACTACATATTTGGACTTTATTTTTGACAACATATTTTAATTTAGTTCTTAAGTTTTTAATTGTGTCAATTTGATCTTTAATATTTCTTTTCAAGTCAATTTAGTTTATGCTGTTATCTATTGGTTGATGTAATAATAAACTAATTTTATATTTTGGCCGTTAGCTATATTCGAAATTTTTATCCAAAAGATAGCAGTAAAGACTAAATTAACATGTCACTGAAATATTAGAGATCAAATTAACTCAATTAAAAAGTTATTGATCAAATTGAATTATGGTATAAAGGATAATGACGAAATACGTAGTTTACCTTCTTTTTCTTTTTTCTTTTTTTCTTTCTTTTTGATTAAATGTTAGAGGGCATTACTTGTGCTTTTTGAAGAGTTTATCCTTATTGGTTCAATGGTTTAAAAAATAAATTAACGAAAATATAACCATATTTTAAAAATAAAGTTTAAAAAATTATACATTATTTTTGGATTTCAATTAGCTAGTAAAGTTTTTTTTGTCATTAAATGAGGAATCTACTTATCAAAAAAATAATAAATAAGGGATCTAAGTTGAAATTCTACCTACACCTAATTAAACTATGAATTTAAATTCCATATACTCTAAAAATCAATTCGTATATAGATATAATAATAAAGATCAATAATCATACAATACAATTCATTTATTCACAACTTACCATATTTAAAATAAAAAATTATATATAAGTGAAATAAATCGAATAAGATGGAAAAAAAAATTATAACAAACAATACGAAGCTAGCTATAAGTCAGTTACATCTTCATAAATTCACTATTTTCTTTTTCTTTTTCTTTTTTTGCTTTATTTTTTGTGGCACAAAAATTGTTGTTACAAAAAGATGAGCAATATATATATATTGATGTACTTTAGTCAATACGAATCTCCCTCTTTTGAATCCAAAAAAGTCAGCACAATTGTTCGTTAAATATTTTGGATTAATACTAATTTTCTTTTCTTTTTTTCATGAACAATGTTAAAGATATAAATTATTTTACAATTTTTTTATTTTATAAAAAACTAATATGGTGAATGGTTATTGGTAAGTAAAAAAAGTAATGTTAATAGTGGAACCAGATGAGAACCAATAATAACTTGCCATAACAACAGTTTATAAAAATGTTGTAAAATAATTTTTGTCTATAATATTACTCTTTTCTCATACATAAGAAGCCTCACTTAGTTTTTGTTGTAGAGAAATCATATTATACTAACTAGATTTAAAATAAAAAAATAAAAAAAATAAAAAAAACAATTAAGAAGTCAAGAGCATTGATTAGGTTATGTTTGGTAACAATTTTTTTTTTCTATTTTTAAGAACTTGTTTTTGAAATAGAAAGAAAAAACAATTTTCTTGTATTTTTGAAATCAAAAATATGTTTGGTTAGTTGAAATTAAAAATATATAGTTCTTTGAAGAAAAAAATAGAAAATATTGAAATATGTTGTTACAAGGATTCGAACTCTAGCACTAACTCATTAAATGGGATGAATTCATTCAATCAGACTCATGTTTTTATTGGCTTTGAAAACTAGAAACTGAAAACAGTTTTTTGCCAATTTTCAGTTTCCTTCACAATTTGAGTTTTGAAAACAGTTTTTGTTTTTTATCTATTTTGAATTGTCAAATAAGTTTTTTAATCTTAAAAATAGAAAATTGTTTTTGAAAACAGAAAAATAAGATGAAAAAACAATAGCATCTCTTAGTGTTTTTAATTGAGACATTTATAATTTAAATCACTTTATTCCTTGCTATTAATGTATAAAAAAATGTTTTGATTTGGTGGGTAGAATATACACTAATGGACAATGAATTTACAAATTAAGCAAAACTAAGTACTTCTTTTAGGGGTGGGGGTTAAGGTCCTGAGTTATACAGATTACAGACAGTTAAAAAAGATCTAAATTGAGAGATTTAGAATTCAAAATCTCCCCTCTTCTATATCTGTCAAACTATTTCCAAAAAAAAAAAAAAAGAGCTAGCTAATTGAGCTTCCTTAACTTGAAGCCGTTACTTTACTAGTGATAGTTAAAGCCAAAGGTAGGCCACGTGTCATAATAGTACAATTGTTAGTGGAAATAAATAAAGGTCACGCGGGTTTAACACAAAAACCGGGCACCACGCACGTCCCACGGTTTCATCGTTTAGCATCTAGCTGCCTCATTCGACTTATCACTCCTCTAAACTAACTTCCATTATATATATTCAGCCACTCTTTCCGTTTTCTCTCAGCCACGATTTTCATCATCTCTTCTTCTACACACTTACAAAAACTCTCAATTTCTGCCACTCTTGAATCTACAATTATACAATATACTCACTTTTGTGTCTTTGCTTTGGAATATATATACAAAGATTACAATGTTTAACGATTACGAGCAGCAATCATCGTCAACGGCTTCTATTAAGCACAAGGTGAAGACTTCGATGTGCTGTTTCTCGCCTTCGGTTCATGATCATCAGCAGTTGAAAAGCGAGGACAAGCCACGGACGACGTCGCCAAGGTCACCGTACACGTGGCTGAAATCGACGGCCAATGAACTGCCGGAGATACGTTTCAGGTGCATGAACTTGATCTCGAGGATCGGTAAGACCCGAAGGAACCACCACATGCGGTGGCATTCCGCTGATTTCAGCTACGACCCTTCGAGTTATGCTCTCAATTTCCAGGACGACACCCGTGTCGACGACGAGTGTCCCCTCAGCTTCTTGGACAGGTTGGCCGCGTCGCCGCCTCAGCCGGCGGATTTCGCTAAGTGTGAGCCACGCCGGAGGGAGATCGTTGCGTTTAGCTAAGGATAGAAAGAAGTGGTCTTTTTAGTTTTCGTCCTCGTGTGGTTTTTATGTAATGTACAAAGGTTTTGTGATGATCAAGTATAAATATTGATGTTGTGGGAAGTTGTACTTTTGTATGATTTTATGTATTTTTAGTATTTTGGTTTTGATTGATTTCTATAGATATGAATTATGCTTAACAAAAAAAGTTAATCATAATTATCAAAAACTTACTTCGTGTTACAACAATGTGCCTGAATTTATATAAAAAAGTAAAATTGAAGTTATGGATATACAGCTTGTGCACTGTCTGTGGACACCAATGTACTGCAAAAACAAGAGTATTACCCTTGGAAACTAAGGTATCTTTCCTGGAAGATGCTTCTCTGTAGGACCAAATCCACAAATATTCCATAACATTTTGAGGAAGAAGCCTTGGCTTGGTTGAAAGGAAAAGAACAATAAAGAAAGTTGGAGGGGCTGGTGTATGTCCGCTTGTTTGGAGTGTAAGGCCATAAACTTTCTTCATTTTTAAAAAAATTCATAAAAATTTGAAAAAGTGGTCAAAATAGTGAACTTTTTTTATTAAAAAATTTTTTAAAATAAATTATTAATATATACGTTAGTAAACTCCTTAATAAAAAAGAAAAAGGTAAAACTAGGAAAATATTTTTGCTATAAGCAGAACTGCAAGAGTGAGATCGGACGGTTGACAATTATTATTGATTGTCAATTTCATGGGCAAATTAAAAAAATTAAAGGTAAACGGATACGCATTAGTTGATGAAACTGACAGGTGCACACGGAAGTTGTATTGTATTTATTTTTTACATATTATTTGCATTATTAAATCTGAAAATTTGAAGTCTGTGCCGCTTTCATCAAAAACTTTGAGGGGTCCACTTTTTTCCTCGGAACTTGTTTTATTTATTTTTTATGAAAAAGGTTTATGTCGTACTTGTTTATGATATATTTTTTTCTTAAAAAAATTCTAATAAAAGAAAAAATAATTAATTTTTTTTATAATTTTTAATATTTTTTATAAAAATTATGTCAAAATTTTCCTAATAAAGTAAAGAGAAAAGAGACAATATACCTGAAGCTAAAGTGATTCCTTTGACCTCTATCCTAAATAGTAAATTCGTAATTGAGATTCAAGTCTATTGTAGTATATCCTAATCTTACTAGTAATATAACTAGTCCTACTAAGGTCAATAGTGTAGGTTTCAGATAACTTAACTAGTAAAGTCTCTGATAGTTGTATAAGAGATCTAAGATTCAATCTCCGCCTATACCAAAAACTGATTAGTGTCTTGGTCACAGATACCATAGGTTGAAAATCTCTTTAAAAAAAATAAAAAGGTCAGTGTACTAGTATTTTAATGTAGAATTTAACTTCAATAAGGATTGCTTGTAAATCTACTCATTACATTCTCAAATAAAAACAATGACATATCAACTTTTTTTCAAATAAGAGATTAGAGAATACCACACTCAATCACAAGCCATTAAAAATATATACACCTAACATTGAGTGTTAAAAAAGAAAAAAAGAAAAAAAAAAGAACAATAACAACCTGTTAAAACTCCAATGTTGTAAAAATCATTAGAAAACTCACCGGAATCGCCTTCAAGTCAGAGAAATTGTTGTGAATACTCTAATACTTCAAGTTTGTGATTACATGTATTGGTGCCGAAATCAATTTAAAGTAGCTCTAAGAAGAGATGATTGTAAGAGTTCTAGAAAGTTTATGCAATAGCATTAAAAGAAATATACCAAAGATCACTCTTGGTGTAACATTAAGCTATGCTTTTTTTATGCACAATTTGTAAAATAAAAAATTTAAATTTAAATATTTGATTGATAACATAGTTATTGATATTATATATCTTAAAATTTTGTAATCATGTAAAATATAAGAATAAAATCTATGGTAATTTTTTTAAAAAAATTTGCATCCCATAAAAAAAATGATATAATATAACTTAAAATTACACTAAAAAAGAAAAAGAAAAAAAAAGAATAGTGAGTTATCATCATTTTTGTCATGAATGAATATTATAAATCAATACAGTAAGAAAATTAAATGCGCATATAACTTTTTGAAAAATAAAAATAAAAAATAAATATTGAAACAATGTCTCACTCTAGAATGAATATCATACCATTTTTCATCTAAAATACGTCACGTAATTGAGTTTGATCTAATACAGGCAGTTCAATTAATCGAGGGTAGGCCTTAGTTGATGTGAATTGAAAGGCTAATCATTGCATTGGTTGAAATAGGTTTAGAGGTATGTGTCAACGGATATGGACATTGCCAAGCTGGTTGGTTAAGGACGCGACAGCTGGCCCCATTAACTAGTCCAACACTCCAACTTGCTTAGTGATTAATTTGTGTACAAAACTTAAAGTCTCATAAAGTTTTTGTTAAGTAGGTTACCTATAGCTATAAAGGCAATGGCAATCACATTCAAAGTTCAATTTTGCAGATACAAGATTTTTTTTTTTTCTATGTTTTTACGAAAGGTTAAATTGTGATTTTATGGCTTTTCCAAAACACACATTTTAACATCAATGTTTCCCCACAAAAAGAGTAAAATAAGTTAAAAATAATAACTAGCCCATAGAGACACCTAATAACGACATCATGTCCTTTGCTGTTTTCTCTTCCCCTTAATAGGTGTTTGTGGTTTCAATCAAACTAGTGATCAACTGCATATTCCGATTCAAGAGCCTATCTATTACACACAAATCAACTTGAAACTTTTTGCAACTGACTTCATTTGTTTCATATTATAAATGAAATGGTTCGACTTATTCTAAATACTATGTCTATATCAACAACAAAAAAATGGTTTAAGACTTTAAGGGGGTATTTGGTGAGTGTTTCTAAACAACAATTTTCAGTTTTTAAACAACATTTCATTCATTTTCACACACTTTTTCACCCATACGTATTTCAGCAAAAGTTTTTAAATAAGAATTTTCAGTTTTTAAACACATGTACCAAACGGGCCCAAGTGTCATTCTTTTCTCATGTTATTTATATAATAATATATTAAAGTTGAAACTCAATAAAAAATGCTAATGACACTTCAATTTTATACCAAATGTCAATAGATTTTGAATGCATTCCATTTTCGTAGTAAGTGAACTTCCAATCCGTGCTGACTCTAGGCCTAGGGCTTAATTAAGGCCCCCATGCCCTAATATTTATAAAAGGGTCCCAATGCCTCCTATTAAAGTAAATCGCCAAAATTGTACATAGCTTTGATTGAAACTTTGACCCAAAAATTTGTAGGACGATAGGAATACAGTTTGAGTTAACGCACTCAACTAGAATTTTTAGCAACTGCATGATTTTTTTTTTTATATGTAGTCTTATCTTATCACCTCAAGAGATAAATATGTGTTGAGATAAGTTTGAAACTGAAGAGATCTAATTCTAAAACCCCAATTGCTCCACCCTCTATAAATAGAGAGGGATTCACAATCCTAAATGCATCAACTAGTAATTAGTTGGCACCAACAAGTACTCAGAAAAAGCCATAGAAAAGTAGGGATGCAACTTCTAATGTGCATTTTTATTTTATGAAAAGCTACTTTAAATTCAAGAAATTAGGGTTTAGGAAACTCTTCCAAACTAGCCCAAAATGATTCCAAACACTCAACCTCTATCAAACACAAAACCCTACTTTATAGGATTATCAAACCATTCCCAGTCCTTCAACAATCAACAAGAAGAAGCAAATGCACAGTTAGCTCTTTAGGATCATGGAAGGAATTTGTAGTCGAGCCAAAGAGAGAAGCAATTGTACATTCCAAAGGATACGAGGATAAATTGGATATAAGGATAAATTGCCAGTTTCATCATTATTAAACGTGTGCATGCTAGTATAACATCCTTAACTCACTTAAATTTATAGCGTAGTTTTAAATTTTATAGATTAAGATGTCTCATTTGATGATATGATTTAAAGTAGAATGAATGTCACATACCATTTAAATTTTATAGATTAAGATGTCTCATTTGATGATATGATTTAAAGTAGAATGAATGTCACATACCATTTAAATTAAGGTTTTAACACTTTGATATGACTTCCATGATTAAATTATGATTTTTGATGGATAACAATAGCATGATACAAAATGATTAAACTGTTTCACTTGATATTACGTAACATGCAACATGAATTGAAAAGAGAATGAAAAATATGATTTTTGATGTTTTGAATAAGTATAAGCTCATTAAAAAAAAAAAATCAAATTTTCCATTGAATAACCGATCGTATGAATGATTTCTTAGTTGTTCATTTTTTGTTCTATGACATGTTTGGATGAAGTATATGATACATGTCATGATATACATACATACATATATGTAGGGTTAGGATTTGTGGCCCAAGCCCAAAACAATGAATTTGTAGAGAATGGGTGAAAGAACTAGGTTGATTATGGAATCGACAACAATTAATCACGACCCTCAAGCATAAACCAACATGAATTTACACATAAAGAATTGGTGTCCAAAGATGCATATTATTGATTATGTGGTGAATACAGATCTTAGGGTTACAATAAAGCTTTTTTGTTTTCTCCTCCCTCCTTTTTTCTCAGGAGCTTCTTTCCTTTATATAACCTCCTTCCCCATCATCCCCATCGTCCACTTATTCCTCATCTATGACTCTACTTGAGTATATGTCACGTCAAGTATTTCCTCTGGATCTCTGTGAGTGGCGGTAGGTGAGGTTACACTGTTCAGAGGTCTTCTCCACATAAATGCGGCCAGAGAAGTTGCTACAGTGCCTTAAATGCGGTGGTAGCAGCTTTTCCTTTAGATATTTCCTCATTCTTATCTTCTTCAAATATACCCAAAGCTTATCTTGATCGTTGGGGTTGCTAAGAAAATCATTCGGACCTTCCACACGTTTGATCAATCAATACTATTCGCGTCTGAGGAATAAAATCTCCTCGGACGGAAGGCAGTCTCCTCGAACGGCAACCATCCTTCTTTCCGGGGATCCTTCTTCCAGATGGGCCTTACCCTTACCATCTCCTTCTCTTCGGACGCACAGTAATCCTCACATGGGGCTCTAGGCCCACTATATTAGATTGGGCCTTTTTCCCCCCACAATATATATAGTCAAAAATCAAAGAAAATTCAATTAGATTTTAATTGGATTCTCAATTATGTACCACGTATTCCATTTAATTTTTAATTTTGTGCCAAATGAATTACTGAATATAAAAATCAAAAAGTCCAAATCTAATTAGATTCTAAATTGGATTTCAATTGGAATCAATTTAGAATCTAATTTTCCACCACATGTTCATTTAATTTTTTAATTTTTGTGGCAAGTGAATTATTTGGTGCTGAAACCGAAGAGTTTAAATCCAATTAATTTTTAAATTATATATATATATATAATGAGAAATCATCACATATTTTAAAAATGTATAGGTTAAAAAAAGTGTAAGCTAATACCATGTATAATTTGAACATTTTTCTCAAATTTTTTTTTTTGAACTATATAATTGTGATTGCTTTTAATTGTATCTATGCATATGCAAAGGGCTACACACTAGTATTATTAATTCTTAAAAAATAGATTTAGGTTAGCCGAGGTGGACATCTAGCCCCTTTCCTTCTCTATCTTCTTAACTAAACTTTGTATTTTTCATTATTTTCATTTATTTTTTTATTTAATTTTTTGTTTTTTATGCCTTAAATAAACAAGTTGCAGCTCCAAAATGTAAAATCCTCGATTTAAGCGATTAGAATATGATCGGTTAAGTCTTCAGCCCAAGACTACCTGGCCGACAACAAAATTTGTAACATCGGGCCTTTAACCATAGTTCAAGGCCCACATGTACATTATAGCACGCCTTCAAGTCCAACGACTTGATGTTCCTAAAAAACTAGCAGGGATGACACCTGCGATCACAAGAAGTCACTCCTATTACACCTACCAGCACAAAAGTTCACTCACAAATTATCTTGAATAGGCAGAGGCTTGACTATTTATCCCATATGTTGGGATAGCGGAAGTTCCTACTCTTATTTGTTACAATAAAATAGAAAGTAATAAAAGGTAAACGACACAGGCTACATAATATTTTAGGGTAGTTCGGCAACCTCACTGCCTACAGACATAAGCAACATCAACCAAAATATACTATCAATAATAACGATTACTACCACATTCATAAAGTTTTCCTAACTCTTATAAATTAAAACTAATCCAAAACTCCGGTATACTAAAAAATGTCCTCACACTAACATACCAGACAGAATTTAGTCTCTAACTCTTTCATTAGAAAAACTGTGGCGAGTGTGGTGCAGCAGTAGAAGCCCTCATAAAGACTCATCACTTACAATCAAATGCCAAGATGTCATAGGGTTGAATATAAGTATTGATCCAAACTTCCTAATATGTAGAAATTATGGTAATGGGATGGAGTAATGGCATGTCTTACTGTGCACTAGCAGTATCCATGCGCTTACCAAAAAGCCCAAATAACAGTGTATTATGAAAAAAAAAAAAGAGTTTTATCTTCTGATCAAATCCACCAAAACTATTCTACTGCTATATTTTTCTAGGACTATAAAATTGACTTCCTTTTTTTTTTTTCTTTTTTTTTCCTATCAACCTATAATAGACCAATGATCACAGATTAATTAAAAATTTAATGTAAAAAAAATTTACAAAAATTATCAAAACTATTAAAGTAATTAGTGAGACATTTTTTTTTTTAGAAACAAACGCACGCATATACAAGAGAGAGGGAAATGATTTTTAATACAAAAACACACTACAAATACCACTCAAAAGCTATAATAATTAGTGAGACACTTGATCATTCATAAAAATATAAAATTAGTGGGACACTTGAAACTCTAAACCCCGTAATATGTAACAAGAGTTAGGTTCTAGAAGCTATAGTTATACCAAATGACTTTCGTAACCTTGAGAGAAGTGTCTACACCTTCATTAGTTATTAAAATACTTTTCTGTAGATTGAACTCTAAAACCAATAGTTTACTATATAGAAAACACTACTACCTAAATTCCAAAAAAATTTTAAAATTATATTTCCAATAAAATTCTATTACCAAAAGTTCATGTAATACACACATTATTAATTGATAGTTTACCATAGATTAAACTCTATTTTTAATAGTTTACTCCGCATAAAACTCTATTACGAAAATTACAAGAAATTAAAAAAAATTGAGGTAAAAAAATTTAATTTTCTACTTCAACTAAAAGTATATTAGTAATTTAACATTAATTAATGAAAATGTAACCACTTGTTACAGAAAGAATATAACCATTTTTTTTTTTTGGGAGCAGAAGAATATAACCTCTTGACGCAACTATAAGAGAAAATAATCATTCAAGGTAGCTAGAATTTTTTTTAAATCCAACTTTTAATATATAATAAATGAAATGAAAATAGCAGCTTTCACAAGTGCATTTCATTTCACTATTATTCTTCTATCGCGACTCCAACTTTTATTATATAATAATAACATGGAACTATGAAAGTGACAATTTTAAAAAGAGCATTACACTATTATTCTTCTACCAGGATTCTCACTCTAAAACTTATTATGAAATCTCTAAATTATTCCCAGTACTATTATGGGTTGCACGTGCAAGGCACTAGCTAGCCGGTAAAAATATTGCAATTAAGGTTAGAATTAGAATTATTTGACTATTGAATAGTTAGAAATTATACCATTAAATGTTTCAAAATATTATGATCTATTACCAAATTTACGATTACCTTCAACATAGCCACCAATAGCCTGTCTCCATCACTATCACAGTCTAAAAGGAATTGAACCTTGGTGTGCTTGGTGTTGAGTAATATTCGTATTAAATATTTTAAATCAGCTCAACTTTTCAAGAACAAACTACAAAATAATAATAATAATATTTTATTCTCACGGTTCAATATTTAAGCCCCAAACAAGTTACAAAATTTCAAACTTTTCTTTGTTCTATAAGAATATAAATTTCTCAGCTATCAATCAAATCTCATAAACTAAAAATCAATAATCTAATGTAATCGCAAAGAAAGCTAACTGCAAAGAAAGCTCATGTATTTTTTGACAGAAATAAGGAGAGGAAAAAAAAACATTTAGTTTACTTGTTACAAACATAATAAAGATAATCATAAGACTGAACACTACATTATGAACGGCGCAAGTGGTGAAAGTGCTATTACATGTATTCATACAAGATAGGTTATCTCGAACCCGGTGAACTTAGATGTTTAGATCCTCGTTCACAATTACATCGTTTGGGCCGTTGGCAGCATCAGCTAATGGGATATCGTTCTAGCCATAGCTAATATAGCAGTTGGAATTTTGTTCTTGTGGCCATTGCCAACAACAGCAGGTTGTCTTGCAGTCCAAAGTCCAAATGGACCAAATCCTTCCGCATATGCATATCAACCATAAGAGTAGAACACTAAAGCTGACAAGGGACCCTACTACTTCATCAATGAGATCCAAGACCGACACAACTTGCTAAATTCTGAAACAAAAAGAATTGTTAAAATAACAATAAAATTTACAGAGCGGCAATAAGGGGTTGTGCGAAGGAAGAAGTTGAAATACTCTCACCCATTATGTGCCATTGAGATTATCTCTAGCCACCTGACCAACATTTGCACTTTGCTCAGGATTTGTGATACACTTTTCCTAACTACACACTTTTCTTTCCTACATAAACATTTGGTCGGGATTAGTCTAAAATACTCGCACTTTGAAAGTTGCAAATTGGAATTTAATATTATTAACAATCCTATATAACTTGAAAAATGTATAATGTTATTAATTTTTTATTTTACCTCATTATCAACCAATATAAGCCTTTGATACTTGCTGGGACTTTGCACCGATGTACGTGCCATTGTTTTTTCCGCAACACAAACTCTCATTTCTAATCTTTGGTTTTGGGAGCAATGTTCTTCACGGAATTGTAAATTGTACACGCAAAGTAGCCCTTAGAGTTTATGACATGCATTTACATGGGTAAGAATCATGCACCTTTCTCTCCGGCTTCTTCTTTTCCTTCTTTCTTCTCTTTCTCTATCAATTTGCTCATGGCTGATTTTATTTTTTTTTTTCCTTTTCTTGTTTCTTATCTCTAACCTTTTCTCAATCCTTTGGATCCCGTGTTTGTGTTTATCAACAAAGATAAATCTAACTATTCAAATTATAAATTGTTTCTCTCTCGTGTTTGTTTTATGATTTACTCATAGCTGGTCTCTGTCCTCTCCAGCGTTCTTCTTCTCCCTCAAACGCGTGTTCTGTGTTTGTGTCCATCAACAGAGCAGTTGACTCACCAAAAAAGCTAACAAATAGATAAGATCAAATAAAATAGGGGCAAAAGACAAAACAAACCCTCAAATGCATTCAGCCTACTTGTATATTAAGGGTAAAAAGGATATTGCAATTATTAAACAAACAATAAACAAAGAACAAGAAGCTGCTAGACAAAGCACTATTCACAGGGTCATAAAAAGACAAAACAAACCTTCAAATGCATTCAGCCTACTTGTATTTTAAAGGTAAAAAGGTTATTACAATTATTAAACAAACAATAAACAAATAGCAAGAAGGTGCTGGACAAAGCACTGTTCACAAGGTCATAAAAAAAATAAAACAAACCCTCAAATACATTCAGGCTTCAGCCTACTTGTATTTGAAAGGTAAAAAGGTTATTGCAATTATTAAACAAACAATAAACAAAGAGCAAGCAATATGCTCGACAAAAACACTGTTCACAAGCTCATTAACACTTTTTATATAGGCAATAGAGATATGCATCTTGTTTTCCCAAAAATAAAAAATAAAACCAAAAACTAATAACAAAAACAAACAAACAAACAAACAGTGTATTCATCCTTGACGACTTCAAATATCGAGCAGCTAAAGACAAAGAATCTCTCCGCCTTCAACTGTCAATTAGCAGGAGCCACATATGGCACAGCTGCGTTTTATGATTGGGCGGCAAAAACCAAGTCTTTCAACATTCCTATGACAACCCTAATTAGTAGATGAAGATAGCCCAATAACAAAGAGCCATACCTAAAATGACACATTTAAAAAATTCTTCAGTTGCCAAATGGCATAATGATATATATTGGATCTCAATATTCTCTCAATACCTTGTCATTGTCACCAGACCCCGTGATTCACTTCCTAATTTCAAAACGAAAATTCCAGCTATTTTCTTGCACCGTGCTCACTTGGAGTTGGGTTTATATGTATCCATAATTCTTTGTACTACTAAGCACACTACTCTTTTCCTCTGTTTCTCTCTCTTCCATGGCCAGTACCCCACATGAAAAAATGGCCTCCGTTTGCGAAAATTTGCCAGTAGAAGAGAATGACTATGTTTGAAGATGATGAAGAGATAGGCACATCTTCATGTTGCGGCTGTTTCCAGGGACTGTGCTTTAGATGGTTTCCAAATGATAATGGCGGAGGCACATATAGATATCTAATTCAGCAACAAAGTGGAGAGAAAAAAGAAGACTGGTTGGTGAATAAAATGAGGCAAGTCAAGCAGTTTTCAGAACTGTTGGGCGGGCCAAAGTGGAAGAATTTTATTCGGTTGTTTAGTGTGCATGTGGAATTAATAAGAAAAAAAGGATTCAATCTCAGTATGATCTGCAAAGTTACGCACTTAATTTTGATGATGGAATTAATGGGGAAGTAGAAGACGATGCATATCTTGATTTCATTCCTCGGTATGTGGCTCCACTAGGGATTACCAAAGGCGAGGCGAGACATGATCCTGATGGCTTTTAAATTGCTATTGCCAATTTTGTTGCTATATTGATTTTTTATTTTCATGGTTTATGAGATCCTCTATTTTTTTTTTTTTCCTTCTTCTTTTTATTTTTTAATTACTTTTTATTGATTTTTGATTATGAAAGAATGAACAACTAATTTAGTGCGGAAGATGCTGATACTAATTAGTAATTACTTACAATTGCCCCTGTGGGGAGTGAAAGCCCAACCTAATATATTGGGCCTAGAGCCCTATTTGAAGACTACTGTATGTCCGAAGAGAGGAAAGTGTTTAAGAAGGAGTCCATGTTTTAGAAATATACCTGGAGGCGAACGAGGGGATAGTCCGAAGAGGTCATCAGTGGTCCGAAGAGACCATTCTCCTCGGATACAAAGGGCCTTGGTCGGGCAGACACCTGGGAGGTTCAAGTAACCTTTCTAATGACTTTGATGATAAAGGCAGGCTTCAGGCACATGTGGAGATGATATGAACGGAAAAATATCTAGAAGACAAGCTGCAACCACCACATTAAATGCACTGCAGCTGCTTTTCTGGCCGTATTAATGTGGAGAAGACCCCTGAACAGTATAATCTCAGCTACCTCCACTCACAGAGAGCTAAAGAAGATACCTGATGGGACATGTACTCAAGTGGACGCTCAGATGAAGAACAAGTGGACTGTGAAGATGATAGGAGTGAGTGCTATATAAAGAGAAGATGCCTCTGATAAGGAGGAGGGAAGAAAATACAAAGAAAAAAGAGAGAATAATTCTACTGTAGCTCTATGGGTTGTAATCTTCTTCCATTCAATAATATGCCTCTTCGGACATCCATTTGTGGAGATTTTGAAGTGTGTTTTTATGTTAGTTCACCCTAAATACCATAATTAACTCTTGTCTAATTCACTTCCAACCCAGCTCTTTCACCTACGCTGTATAAATTCATTGTCTTGGGTTTATTGAACTCCTAATCTATATCTTTTGGGCTTAAGCTACAAAAACTGACCCTACAGCCCCCATTCTTGAGTTTGTCTAAAACTTTGTTGGACGACCTTAGGAAATTTGACAAGTTAGGAGTATCACTATAATTTTACTTTCACTCTCCAAAACTGTAGAAGGGTGATTGGATGCAATAACTATCCAATTTCTTGTTGTCACAAGGCAATCCTTCATTCGACGTGATCTGATCGAATGGTCGGAGGATCAAAGTTGGTAAAATTTCATATTTTGCTCTGAAATTATTGGATTTACCCTAATTTGACTAAATATAGCCAAGGTATTTGGAGAGGTTTCATAGTCTCAGTTCATGTCTCAATTGAGATTAGTGGGTTTTTCTTGATTGTCACGTACAAGCGGTAATTCTTCAATTGTATTGAACTGTAAAATCTGAATTTTAAGTGAGGGTGGGCTAATCCTTTTAAGTTTTTATCATGCCACTCAATATTTTGTCTTGTGACATGGGCCTTGATCATGTGAGTGCTCATTTAGCCTAAATCTATTACTTACCCATTAGGGCTTCATGATTTTGTTACCCAAATAAACCATTTGCCTTGAAATTGGACGTTTTTCTTCCAAAATCCATTCTGTGTAATTCTGGGCTTTTATTGGGGAAGGTAGATTCGTTTCATTAAGGAAGAGAGAAATAATATAGGTCATGAACCTTGATTTAATGAGAAAATAATGAGCTTGATCCGTGATGCAAGAGAAACACGGGTTGTGAGCCCATTTCATGATGGCCATGAGCTCAATCCATTGAGTAGAAAAATATGTGGGCCGTGAGCCCATTCCATGAAGTTGAGAAATGTGAGCCATGACCATGAGAAACATCTAGCAAAGCTCAACCCACGTGATTGGATGAATTTTTGGTTGTTTTGGGATTTAAATGAACGTGGCCCAAAACCCATTCTTTTCTTTTATAAAATACGATGAGGTGGCGTGTGTTGCCTAATGGAATGAGGCCACATGACCATGGTAAAAAAAAGAGACCTTAACAATTTTTAGGGTAAAATATCATTTTCGTCCTTAAATTATCACAAAAGTTCGTTTTTCGTCCTTAAACTTTCAAAAGTTCGTTTTTCGTCCCTAAACTATCACAAAAGTTCATTTTTCGTCCCTAAACTTTCAAAAGTTCTATTTTCGTCCCTAAACTTTTCCAAACGTATTGATTTTCGTCCCTCCCACATCAGCACTCTGTCAAAGCCACGTCAGCACTTCGTCAGACGGAGGGACGAAAATCAATACATTTGGAAAAGTTTAGAGACGAAAATAGAACTTTTGAAAGTTTAGGGACGAAAAACGAACTTTTGAAAGTTTAGGGATGAAAAACGAACTTTTGTGATAGTTTAGGGACAAAAATGATATTTTATCCCAATTTTTATGTAATGATTTTTAGTAATATACCTTAAGTACAACTTACGTTTTGTCAACAAAAAAAAAAAAAGTACAGCTTACGTTAATTAAACTCACAAAATAATTAAATCATAACAATTTTAAACCATATATGGTAACCTTTTGTCCCTCTAAGATTTTAGATATTGAGTTGAAAAAAAAATATGAAATTACTGAATTCATTATATAAATATTTTCAAATTTTATTACTTATAACTCATTTTAATGAAAAATAATAAATTAGAATTTAAACTCTTTAAACAGTAACACTCTCTTTGTGTACTTTTTTCTCATCAATTAAAACTTTTGCTTTATTTATTTATTTATTTATCTTTGTTCTTCTGGTATAACTTTTGAACATAAATAAATATTGGTATAATAGTAAACATTTTCTTTATATATTTTCAAATGAGGTTTGACATTTTTGATATATAAATAGATATATCAACCAAAACAATAAAGATTACATAAAAAAATTGTAGGAATAAAAAAAACTATCAAATAGAGGGGAATTTTTGCAAGGCTGAGAGAATTACCCTCATCAACTTGACTCTTTACCTTTGTCAATTGACAAAGTCTTTTGTTATCAAATAAAAAAATTTGAGATTAAATTCAACCTATAACAAAGAAACTTATTAATGTTATAATCATAAGACAGACACCATTACTTAGACTTCTAAAGAACTAAAGTTTTGTACAATGAGATATATAGATACGTGCGCATGCTTCATAGCATCTTCTTCGAAGGATAAGTTTTCAAACTAATATGACAATGAGATATGATCGTTTTCTACCTTTTATAGAATTAATTAGCCATTAAAATCATGTTATACATACTTTAAACATAGATTTATCAAAAAACACATCTAATAATTTTAGTATATAAAGCTATTGATCAGCAGTGTAACCTTAATAACAATTACATAAAAAAAAAATGTAACTTAATCACAACCATATATATATATATATATAATCTCCTGAAAAATGATAAGTTGTTCACAAACCAAAACAATCAATCACATAGAGGGCAATACAGCAAATCGCAGTGGACATTCTTATATAAATCGGGATACAGGTCAAAGATACAGAAAGTAAAAAAATAATAAACTGCTGGCCGGAGCACTCCATGTTTTTGCGGTAAAGAGACCACATTGGTTGTGCAGAAAGCTTGCTGGAATGAAATCACACGAGCATATGACAGTGAGAGAGGAGTAAGACCAAAGATAAATTCAGGTGCTTTGAACCCACCGATTACACGATGAATATGTGAACATGTAATGCTTATGGGTCAAAGTTAGACCTAGAGCTAAGACTCCTTCAAAATTGAAACCGCCAATTTTTTGTTCATTCTTATAAAGACAGCCGCAAAGATTAAAAAAACAAAAAGAAGACCAATCCAATATTCAGTGAAAACATTGGAATATTTGGATTGAGAGGGCTCGAATATTCTAGGATATTCCAGGGGCGGTGGTGCTCCACCACTGCCCGACTTAGACGCTGAGCTTTTGGTTAAGACTGCACTTACGGACAAAAAAAAGGCACCGGTAATGCCGAGAAGAGAAAACTGAGTGAACGTGAAGCATAACGATGCGTATATGAGACCGATACTGCTACTAAGGCTAACATGGCCAATGCAAAAGTGGAATAACATTGAGAGCAGCGAAAACACAAAAGCGCAGGCGTTGAAAAACATAAATTTTTTGAAATCTTTATTTTCTCTTAAAGCAGCTTCACCGTCGTCGTCGTTTCCACCAGGCACCTGTATGACCGCTGCGTAGGTGACACTTGCAATGATTGTGGCTACAACGAAATTGAGGTCGACCATTTTCCGAATAGCTTCTTGTCTTTTGAGTCTTTTTTTTGTAGCAATAAGGGCTGTATCTTTCACCTTATTTTGCTCTGCATGCTCATTTCTCTCTGTTTCTTGAATTAATTGTCCATGTCCTTCTGTATCAAAAGTCTGTACTTCCATAGTATGTCTGTCAACGATTCGTTCCAAACTCAATCTAATGTCATCTCTATTCAACTTTGACATGAATTTTTCCTGCAAAGGTGTTTGAAGGGAAATTGTTAGGACACTGTCACTTAACTCATTTAGTATAGCAGAAGTTGTTAAGTTGCATGTCCATTTTGCAGTAACTTGCATCATTTCACTAGTGCATCACCAATTCTTTACCTTAATTATACAGCACGTGTAGATGTGAATATGTAGTCATGTAATTGGATTTAGTAAAATTGCCAGGTGCTTAGTGAAATTAACCAGGTTCTAAATGTGTTGTATTCAGTTAGTTACTCGGCAGTTATATGCTGAGTTAGTTAGGAAGCTGTTGGTGACAAGTTTGGCAGGCAGTTACAAGTTAGTACTTAGGGTCCGTTTGGTTGGGTTGAAAAGGAGAGGAAAAACATAAGGGGAGAGAAAATATTGTTTTCCCGATTTGGTTCAAGATAGAAAACAGAGAAGTAAAGTACTCACCTGGGCTCACAAAATTTCATCTCCCCCGATTTGGAAAGGCAATTAAGGAAAAAAAAAAATCTCCAAACCTGAAATTAGGCATCTACCCCTCAAAGTGCCAATCTAAGCCAAGCGAATCCGGGTCGAGGAAAGTCATTGTCGTCCTCTACGTAGATCGCTAGATGAGTTGCTGCCATCCTTCACCGTCCACAAAATCCCACGTCAATCAACTCGCCGCCCACAAAGTATCACACTATCGACTTCGCGGCCCATGAAATCTCGTGCCGATCTCCTTCCTTGTGTCTTCAACATCCTCTCTGTGACTTATGCTATGTTTGGAAGTTTGGATGGAAAGGAGAGTAGAGGGAAGTGATTATCCTCCACCTTATTCGGATGTTTTTAAAATTAAGTAAGAGGGAGGGAAATAATTAACCTTTTCATAGTGTAAAGTTGTGATTTACAACTATATTTTATGTTAGCTTTAATTCGTCAAATTTGATTGTAATATTGTTCAATTATTTCCCTATATTTTTGTGGTATTTAATGTAGGGGCTGTGTGTGAGAGTTTGGTGAAGAATTTGTGAAGATATGGATTTTGCGACTTGCAAGTGACTGGCTCGCGACTGCTGACCCACGAAACAGGCCACGTGAGAAGCACATGCTGGAATTTAAAGAGTCTTTGACGGGCTAAATTTCATGAGTCATTCGCGACTCAGGCCAAGTTGCAAGTGACCCATGAAACTCTCTGCCTGATTATTTTTTAATGTGCCTTTTCTCATTATTTACCAACACTATATAAACCCTTCATTACCCACGAAACTCTCTACCTGATTATTTTTTAGTGTCTTTTCTCATTCTTTACCAACACTATATAAACCTTCATTACCCACCTCTACCTGATTATTTTTGAGTGTCTTTTCTTATTCTTTACCAACACTATATAAACCCTCATTACCCACGAAATGTAAGAAGCAGAAGGAGTATTCACAAAAAACTTTTGAGAGAGAAAACCCTAACCAAACACTTGAGAGTTAAAGATTGTTTACCCACAATATTCTACATCATTTCTTCTTTTTTTTTTTTTATTTTTTTTTATAGATAAACAAAAAACTTTTATTAAAGGGGGGGAGGGGGGGAAAGAGAAGTACAAAGAAGTTCATGATGATGATCAACAACACAACAGCAACAAAACAACAACATAGCACAACACTACACAGCACAGCACAGCACTACACAACACAACACAATAGCAAGAGAGAAGTTAGGAAACTAAGCTGAGAGAAGGCATAAACTCAGAGAGAGAAGAACACTCAGTGAAACCCAAGCAACGAGACCACTCTTTAGAGTTTCCATTTACTCCTACCTTTCCATCTACACATCCTTGAGAGATTCCTAACCCAAACACTTACCTCACTTATTCTAAGTGTTGAGGGAAGTTTTGTTGCCTATGCGAAGCATTGAAAGAAGCCATTGAGTGGTGAATGCAATCGGGCAAAGTTGCGGGATCCAGATAACTAGTGAAGACAAGACTCTGAGAAATCCGTTGATAACAGGAACTTAGAAGGCTCAAGTGCATTGGGTAGATTAAGCTTGGAGGGTCTTTTTGATATTCGTGTACTCCAACTTATTCACTAATGGATAGATTTCTGCTTGGAGGGCCGCAGAGAGGTTTTTCGCCGAATACTTCAGTTTCCTCTTTGATAACATGTCTCAGTGTTATCTTGTATTTGCATCTCTCTTCCCTGCTCTTTAAGTTTTACATTTATTGCTTATTGTACTTGCTTATGCATTAGAGCAGTGTTTCGGTTTACTGCGCTTCATTTACTCTTATTCCGCACTTATATAAGTTAGAGTAAAAGCAATTAAGCTATAATTTAAAATTAGGGGTCTAAACAAACATTAGTGTTTTCACTTATCAAAACACTAATATACACCTTTTTACTTATCAAAAAAAAAAACATGTTGGTCATGCTCTAAATTCTGAAGTACAAGTTTGGGTCGTGACAAGAAATTTTCACAATAATTTTCAACATTTCTAAATTAGTCTATCACCTCACATATGAACTCACCATTTGTGCAATTAAAACTTTTTGTAATACTAATTTGATAATGTTGTGAACTTTTGTTGTGTTTCTAAGCATGACTCTTCTTAAAATCTTATTTTCATTCATTTCAAAATGAATGAGAATAATTTAGAAAACAGTGAAATTACCGCTGAAACTCTAGAGAATCTTAATCTCCCTAATCACACATATAAATTACAAAGAGTCTGATATGGGATAAAATAAAAATTAATAAGAACACTCTAAATTTTATGGCCAAAATATACTTTGCATTGTTAAAACTTAGCCCTAGATCAATTTTTGTATTTGAAGTTTAAAAGTGGTCACTTTTAATCATTAATTAGCTTAAAATGATCGCTTTTGGTCCTAAAAATACTTAAGGTGGTCGATTTTAGTTCCTAAGAAATATAAAGTGATTGCTTTTAATCCCTATGGATTGATAGTGTTTCTAACGAAGACATTCTAGGATTAGAATCCACCCTTCCCCAATTATCAAATTTAAAATTTAAAAAACAAGAAGAAAAGAAAAGAAAAGGCAAGACAACAAGACTTAGTTACACAAATTAAAGAATCAACAAAATTATGAGGTATGATTAGGTAAAGTGAGGCAAATAATAAGAGAGAGGTATTACATAAAATTTGTAAAACATAGAAGTGTATCATGGACATTTCAATTTCATTTCATTCCATCTAATTTCTCCCAATTTTGAAAATGAAAAATTGAGTTTCGAGAGAAAAATAAAGTAAACTCCAAACAAAAGAATATAAATGATATTGTTAAAAATTCTTTGTATTCCATTCATTTTTATCATTTTCCATCTCCAAATGGGAGGAATTTTGTTAAATTACCAACTCTAACACTCTTTCTCATGCATGGGAGAGTGGAGGTGATAGAGATCAAGCTAGAATCTCATACTTTAATACCATGTTAAATTAACAATTCTCCAAAAAACTAAAATTGAAAGAAAATGGTAAATTTAATCATTTAACCATATAATTCTAACAAATTTTTCTTGATAAAACTATAATTTTGCATCAATTGTGTTCAGTGTACAGTGTACCATTTAAGATTTAGGGGGCTTACCTTTTTTCCTGACTTAAGTCGTTTATCTGATTGAATAATGTCGACTGTACTCATCCCTGCCTTGTTCATAGCCATCCAATCGATTCTCCTGTCTTTTGCCAGCATCATTAATAGTGCATAACGCCCTTCTATGGCAGCCAGATGAAAAGGGGTGTTTCCTTCCTTATCTTGCTGATTTATGAGATCCTCAGTAGCCAATGTTTGTAGGAAGACCTTCACCAGTTTACTATTTCCATTTTCTGCAGCAAGATGAAGAGCTGTCCTATCTATGTTGTCCAACAATTCACAACTATCTGGACATTCTGTAATAAGTGTTCTTGTTACGTCAACATGCCCTTCTTTTGCCGAAATGTGAAGAGCAGACATGCCTGCCTTGTCCTTTATGTAAACAAGGGACATGTTCTTTTTCAAAAATAGATTGACAAATTTTGCATTGCCAAAATGTGCAGCATAATGAAGAGGAATCCAGCCAAAGTCATCCGCTTCTACAATTGCAGATGGACAAGCTTCTAACAACTTACCCACAAAATCTACAGAAAGATAAAGAAAAGATCAAGTAGCAAAAGAATGGTAATGTCGATAGATATGTGTGAAGAAATCTATATATACATAGTTAAAGCTCAGAAAAAACCAAATTATAATCTAAATTGAATTTCAATTATGAGCCATGTGTGAGTCATGTGTTCTATTTAATTTTTAATTTTTGTGTCAAGCGAATTATTTTGTGTAAAAATCAAAAAGTTCAAATCCAATTAAATTTAAATTTAGATTTAAATTAGAGTTCAATTTTGTGTCACGTGTGTTAGAAAAAAAAAAAAAGAAATTTTTTGTGGGAAATAAATTATTGGATGCAAAAACCGAAGAATCTAAATCCAATTAAATTCTAAATCATATATAGATATATAATGAGAAACCATTATATATTTTAGAAATCTATGGTTTAAAAATGGTGTAAGTTACCATGTATAATTTCAACATTTTCTAAAAAAATATATTTTTTGAACCGTATAATTGTAATTATTTTTAATGCACCTGTGTATATGCATGGGGTGACATTTTAGTACTAATAAAAGCTGAGTCATTTGGCAGAATATTGTTGTCAGCATAGTTTATTCTTACTTTATGATAGTGTGTGAAGAAATTTAGAGCTTCTATGAACTATGCTAAGCTAACAAAATCGAAGTATTATCAAACTAAAAAAAAAAATAGTTTGATTAGAATTTTAAATTTCTTGAAACTTATATAATAAAAGTCTACCTAAATTAAACTATCCTTTATCATTTATCATATGCGATTGAACTAACTAATTAAAAATTCAATGTAAAAGAAAAGAACATATTTAACAAATATTATCGAAACTATCTTACAAATTAATGAGCTACTTGAAACTTTATTAGAGTTTCTCCTATATTAATTAACGATTGTAATACATATATATTAGATTAAAAAATCATGGATAGATGCTTAAGATAATTAAAATAGATACGTTCTTGAAATTTGGTAATATAATTTTAATTGGAATAGAATTTTAAACTTCTTAAAAACTAGGTAATAAAGTTGTACCTAAAGTAAGCTTTAATAATAATAATAATTAATAAGACAAATTACTCTAATATTTAATTATAGTGTACACACTTGTTATAGAAAAGGCAATGTTAAATTTTATTTTAATTTTTTTGAAAGTTTTTGTAGGAGGGGTGAGGCCGAGTACGGAATAGAAACTGTGGGCCCAGCCCAAGGAGGAAAGATGAAGAGACCAACCTCCCGAGAAGCTCAAGGAGCAAGCATTCTTCGGGAATTACCAAGCAAGTCGATAGTACCAAAAGACAAGAAACCGAGGAAGGTAGAAGAAACGTGTGAGCAAAAAAGAAAAGAAATATCTAGATAAATCATCACTTCCGCATTTAATGCATTGTACCAACTCAAATGACCACATTAATGAAGGAATGACTCCTGAACAATAGTCTCACAGCTTACAGCACATTTTACCACCTTCAGCACAACCTTGATGGGACAAGCATCCAAAGGAAAGCCCCCAGTTATACAAGTTGATGGGACAAACATTTATCAGAGTCATTACTATTATTTTCGCATAAAAAAAAATCTATAACATTAATCCAAATATTTGCATTTAATTTTTTATGTAAGAATTTTTTCCCAAAAATCTTTTCCCAAAAATCTTTTTTTATTAGTTAATTGCATACTTAAACTGAAGAAAATGCCTGAATTGAATAACTTTAAAACTTGAAAAATTTAAATTTCATTCAAACTTAGAGAATGCACTTTACAATAAGAAGTTAATAACCATGAAACAAATTGTTTTGAAGGGAGATGCAAAAATTTACCTAATATTGTCATGCCGCGTTTTGGAGCTTGTTCATTTTCTGAGTTAGAGAGCTTGAGAATAGCACGAAGGAAACGATAGATACATAACAGTGCACCCTCTAAGTCAGCCTTTTCCTCTATGGCTTTAAACCGTTTGCCTAGAGGGAATAAATGCACAGCAGCAAAAGTTAGTGAAAACACGGTTAACAATCTATAAATTTTTTTTGAGAAGATAAATTGTTTATTAGCCAATTTTAAAGACAATTAACTGAATTGGTTAAATCTCCTTTGTTTGGGAGTTCATAATAGAAAGAAATAAAATAGAATATATTTAAGTAAAGAAAATGAATGGAATAGAATTAAGTATCCTTCTTTAGATGTTTTAAAATAAAGAAATGAAAATTAATGTAAATTAATGGAATTTAAGTAATTAACCTTGTTTAGGAGGAACATAGAGGAAGATCGATGGAATTATTTTATGACAATATTACTATTAGAGCTCTATTTTAAAATAAATGACTAAATATATAAGGGTATTTTGAGAGTTTTGGTAAAAAATTCATTAAATCTAATTCAATTCCCTCCAATTCCTCCCAATTTTGAGAGGAATGAAAATTTGAAGTTTTAAGGGAATAGGGAGGAATTAGAGTTCTCTCCTACTCATTTCATTTTTTCCCACTTATACTCTCAAACAAAGAAATGAACTTTCCATTCCCGTCATTAAAACTTCCAAACAAGGGAATAGAAGAATATTTTAGAATTATTCTTTTCATACATTTCCATTCCATTTCATTTTCTCCTCCCAAACGAGAGTTTACCCTCAAATAAGGGAGATAGTTCAAATTCTACCCACATAAAGCAAAAATCAATAATTTTTTAACATAATGATAATGATCAATAATCATAAAATAGACACTATAAATTTCAAATTCAATTGAAACTTAATAAAGTAAAAAAAAAAAAAAATTAGTTTTTAGAATGCAAAACATAATTGCTAAGATTTTCTATTCCTGATTAATTTTCTTACATTTCAGTTATCTCATGTTGAATTTTATGATCCTCGTTTGTATGTGTGTGTGTGTTTTTTTTTGGGGGTGGGAGTGTTAAGTTTACTCTAATCTTCCATAAAATTTAATTTAATAACATTGCGTCCAAACTTTGGATGAAATTACGCTTTCTTTTTTTTTAGATTTCTATAAATAAATAAGAATTTAAAATAAAATCTCATTAGAAAAATGACAGTATGAGAGTGCATGTTTTTATCTATTATATTTGTTAGTGTATAGATTAGGCTAGATTAGTCCATTGAGCTTAGCCTAGTATATTACTTGTACTACACTTATATTACTTGTACTGCACACATACCTAGCTTATATAAAACTCTCTTTTGTACATTGTTTTATACATATCAATATATAGACTATTCAGTCATTCTCTTTTCACTTTACATTCTTAACATGATATCAGAGTCATTACTCTGACCTAGTGGTATTTTCCGGCGTTCTTCCGCTGCCCTTGCCTTCACCGGTAGCCACTGTCAGAAGCGAGTCACCGCCGTCACACCCAACCACTACATCTCGGATCTAGTCTATTCATCAATCCAATCGTCGAACCACAGATACAACGTAATAGAACAGACTTCCCCGATCAAAACCCAGCCAGAAACTGCCCCAAAGGAGATATCACGCGCCCTCACGCGCCGCCCAAAGTTTTTGGCTATCGAAGACTCGCCTCACGCGCTCCCACGCACCGCCGTGAAGCCTCACGCGCTCCCACGCGCCTGACGTACTCCTCCCACGCGCCACGCGCCGTCACTCGCCACGCGCTTTCACGCGCCAGCTCCTCTAAGTGCCACGTCAGCCCTAGCACGTCATCGCCAGGTCAGCATCACACGTCATCCAGTGCCACGTCAGCCCTAGCACCGTTGACTTTGACCGTTAACCGTTGACTTTGACCAAAGTAAAAAAATTTCAACAGGACTTGTCTTGCTCAGTTTTTCGCGTAGATTCCGATTTTGGGCTCCGTTTCTGCATTTGAGGTCTCTAAATCTCATTTTTTGGTCATTTTCTTCATTATGGCTCAACAAAATGAACGAGACATCATACGTCCTATCACCATTATGTTGGATGGTCCTACTAGCTATAAAAGCGCTCAGGAAGAGAGGCAGAAATGAGAAGGGTGTGGACAACATCAAGAATGTGACGATGTTTTCGTTCTGCACGACCATTTTGTTGAGAGGTGTAAGGACAAGACCGCTGAGTAAGTGTACCATGAATGTCTAAAAAGGATAGGAAAGATTTATCATTATATTCTTGAGCATTATCTGATCGAAAAACTTTGACGGTGTGATTGAACTGTGTTTCAATCATTTTATGAAATGTTTGGTAAATAGATACAAGTTCAAACCTACGATGAAGCAGATAAATCCAAGTATATCGAGAAAAATCATCCACAAATATGACAAAATATCTAGATCCTCCCTCAGTAGGAACAGGTGCAGGACCCCAAATATCAGAATGTATAAGATCAAAAGGTGCAGAAGAAAATGAGTCACTATTATCAAAGGGTAATTTTGTTTGTTTGCCAAAATGACAAGAAGTACAATCAAATTTTTGAAATTGAACTGAACCTAAATGACCTTGAGAAGCTAACAACTGAAGACGAGATAAGAATGGATGACTAAGACGAGTATGCCATAGATCAGGTGAGGAGGTGGCAGTGGTAGCAGCTGCAGAAATAACTTGTGAAGGAATCTTCAAGTCATGAACCTTAAACATGCGACCAATCTTATGGCCTGTCCCAAGCACTTGACCCGTTCGGGGATCCTGCACATCCACACCATGATTAGTAAATAGAAGATCTACACTTAATTCACAAAGTTGACCAACAGAAAGCAAATTGAGGGATAACTTTGGGATATGAAAAGTGTCACCAAGGGATAAACAAGGAAAAGAGATTGTTCCTTTATGACTAACAGGCATAGGAGTTCCATCAGCAGTGTAAATGGTGACTAGATGTTCTAAGGGTGCCTTATCAGAAAATTGGGATTTATCAGGAGTCATATGGTTACAACATGCAGTATCAAAAAACCAAAGTTGTTTACCTGAGGTGACAGAAAGGGCAGTGGAAGTACGGGATAAACCTGTTGAACAATTGCCTCAATATCAGCCATAGTAAGTGAGGAAGCCAAAGATGGACCTGTAGGAACTGATGGATCGGAAGGACATACAACAGCTGCCCGAGGAAGAGAAGTTTTATTCTGCTCTTGCATAAATTTTTGTAGTTTGCGACAAACTGAGATGTCATGGCCTTTAGCACGGCAAAACTCGCAGCGAGTACCTTTGGAAGACTGAGAGGTAGAACACCCAGAGTTTATTCATGGAGGAGCAGTGAATGCAGCAATGAGAGGCTATGGAGATGGTGTAGCCAATACATGATCAGATAATGAAATGTGATAAGCAGGCCAATGGTTTTCCTCAGAGATGAGCTCCTTGACTGCAGCATCAAGAGAAGGAGTAGGAGACCGGCTAAGCAGGGAAGCCCTAGTAGGCTCAAAATCCTCACGCAAACCCATCATGAAGTGCATAAATTTACGGCGATCCCAATATTTGACAAAGAGCTCAATGTTCTTAGAACACACTAGTGGAGGATTTGCAGCAGAGAGTTGTTCCCACATAGTAGAAGTCTGAGAATAAAAATCAGAAATGGACTGACCTGTCTCTTGGTGCATTTGATAAAGTTTTGATTCAATGTGGAACTCCAAGCTTGAATCATTAGTACAATTATAGCGATCGGCCAAAAATTTCCAAGCAGCCTCAGTAGTCTCAAGACGAGGGAGAAGATTATGAATGGAGGGAATAGAGGTATTGATAAACCAAGACAAGATCTTACTCTAAATACTCCCATTTCTCTAGGCGGTCTTCATAATCATCTGTTGTAGTTGTGGAAGATTCTTCAGCAGCTGTGGATTTGGACTTAGGGTTTGGTACTGGCTTAGGAATTGAACCAGTCACATATCTCCACAGTTTATGACCCTTGAGAAAGATAGTCATATTCTGAGACCATGCATAATAGCTAGTAGGACCATCCAACATAATGGTGATAGGACGTATGATGTCTCGTTCATTTTGTTGAGCCATAATGAAGAAAATGACCAAAAAATGAGATTTAGAGACCTCAAATGCAGAAACGGAGCCCAAAATCGGAATCTACGCGAAAAACTGAGCAAGACAAGNAAGGATGGAAAATCTGGAGAAGAATACAGCACTGCATGAGGCTATAAAAAATGATTATTATGACATTATGCAGTTACTAATTAAGGAAGACCCGGGTTTGACTTCTCTTACAAATAATGCTGGGGAATCTCCTCTCTTCCTGGCAGTGGATAGAGGATTTTACAAAATTGCTATTCATATCCTAGAAGCTGTTCCAAAATGCTCCAATGTGGGAAGGAAAAGCATGAATGTCTTGCATGCGGCTGTCATCCGTACACAAAGAAGTAAGTACTTCAACTCTCGCTCTGTATTTTTTTTTTTTTTATTATAAAAAATATGTACAATATTGTATACATTTGCCTGAAGTAAGTACTTCAACTGTCGTGTTTCTCACTGTATCTTTTTTTTTTTTTAAAACAAATGTACAATATTGTATATATTTGCATAAAAGTGTACAACATTGTACACATTTACTTAATCTACAATATAAATTTTATATGCTAATAATTTTCCTTATTTCTCTTTTAAAAAAAGAAAAAGAAAAGGGATTATGCTTCATTTAGGGAAAGAATTACCCTAATTATATCTGTAAAACAGACAACCTATGTAGCAGCAATAAATATGCTCAACAATCCTCCTAACAAACTTCCAACCATATCCGATCACAATCCCTTCCCCTCTAACAAAACTTCTGAATTGACCCGAACCAAATGTGAAAGATTTGCCTCTGTAAATAAAGGCTTCCAAGAGGCTAAGTGAAGTATAATTCAATTTAAATTGACCTTCCCTATATGCTCAACAATCCTATCTCACAAAACTTCCAACCATACTATATATAGAGGAGCTCTTCGTATAGAAGCCACTAACCTTAACTTTATTTATTTATTATTATTTAATTTCCTCACAAATCCTTTGCAAGAAGACAATATTATAGAAAATATAATCAACTCTGTAATTCTTTTCACATCTACCCTTAATATTAATATTTTGTATAAATATTAAAATTATCTTCAATTTTTATTTATTTTTTTAGATGTAAAATATTAAATATCATTTTTATAAAATGACAGTCGTCCAAATTATGGATGTAATAGACTTGCCCATGAGGATTGTATAAACTATAAATATTGTTAAGAATATTAAAGTGAAAAAGATGACTCTGATATCATGTTAAGAATGTAAAGTGAAAAGAGAATGACTGAATAGTCTATATATTGATATGTATAAAACAATGTACAAAAGAGAGTTTTATATAAGCTAGGTATGTGTGCAGTACAAGTAATATAAGTGTAGTACAAGTAATATACTAGGCTAAGCTCAATGGACTAATCTAGCCTAATCTATACACTAACATCCCCCTCAAACTCGAGGTGGCAAGAAGGAAGCCAACTGGAGTTTGGATATAAGATCTCGAAGACGACCAGGCGGGTGAGACTTAGTGAAGATATCACAGGCTGGTCAGCAGATGAGATGGAGAACAACTTGAGATTGCCTTTCTTGAGATGCTGGCGAGTGATGTGGCAGTCATCTCAATGTGCTTGGTGCGTTCGTGGAAGACATCATTATGAGCAATGTAGATAGACTACGATTGTCACAATAAAGAGGAGTAGCAGTGGGCTGTGAGCATCCATGTTAGCCAAGAGCCAGCGAAGCCAGACAAGCTCGCAGTGGTGTTGGCAAGGGCACGATACTCAGCCTCAGTACTGGAACGGGAAACAACATCCTGCTTTTGCTACGCCATGAGACAAGAGAAGTACCCAACAGGAAATAGAAACCTGTGATAGAGCATCGATCAGTCGGATCACCTTGCCCAGTCCTATTAAATAAGCATGAAACTCAAGAGAAGACCGAGAGGTAGTGTAGACCATGATAAAGTGTACCCTTGAATATCGGAGAATCCGAAGAACAGCAGGATAGTGGACAGAACGAGGGGCATCCATGAATTTACCAACCATACCCACGCATGTGAAAATATCTGGACGAGTAACAGTGAGATAGATCAGACTACCAATCAACTGACGATAGCGAGTAGCATCAGATATAGATTCACCATCCAAGGTGTGAGCTTTGCATTGTATTCCAAAAGAGTGGAAACAGTCTTGTTTAGTGATATCGGCTTTGGAGAGAAAATCAGAAGCATATTTAGCTTGGGAAAGATAGTATCATCAGAGGATGAGGTAACCTCAAGCCCAAGAAAATAGCTGAGAGTGTCCAAATCTTTCATCTCAAAATGTTGACTAAGGAAGTGCTGAAGAGAGCGGATACCTGCAGAATCATCGCTAGTAATAATCATATCATCAACATAGAGAAGAATAAGAGTGATACCAGAGAGAATCTTCGGACGAAGGACAGTAAGTCAGAGGAGCATGTTTTAAAAAAAAAAAAAAAAGATACAGTAAGAAACACGACAGTTGAAGTACTTACTTCATGCAAATGTATACAATATTGTACATATTTTTTTATAATAAAAAAAAATACAGAGCGAGAGTTGAAGTACTTACTTCTTTGTGTACGGATGACAGCCGCATGCAAGACATTCATGCTTTTCCTTCCCACATTGGAGCATTTTGGAACAGCTTCTAGGATATGAATAGCAATTTTGTAAAATCCTCTATCCACTGCCAGGAAGAGAGGAGATTCCCCAGCATTATTTGTAAGAGAAGTCAAACCCGGGTCTTCCTTAATTAGTAACTGCATAATGTCATAATAATCATTTTTTATAGCCTCATGCAGTGCTGTATTCTTCTCCAGATTTTCCATCCTTAGTAGCTCCATTTTCGCTTCAACTTCTCGGTCATTTGCACAAGTTATTAGATGTTTTGTCATGTTAAAATGCCCTAACCTCGCTGCAATATGTAGTGCAGTGTCGCCTTTCTTATTTTTCTTATACAAAAGTGATGGTTGTGAATCTATCGCGAGGATCCTTCGCGCGATTTGCACCTTTCCAGATATTGCTGCTACGTGGAGAACAGAGTTCCCTCCCTCTGTCAGTTGCGTAAGATTTAGATTCACATCCTCATTCCCATCAATTGCAGCTTTGAACATTCCAGCATCCATTGTTATGAGTTTCTTCTTATCTCAACGGTATCCTTGTTTCCCAAAGATAAGCATGACACACGACACAACGACATTACAATTATTTTTTAAAAGAACTTACCTCAAATTAATATAAAAACAATAATAAATAGCAAAGAAGTAAAATTGCACTCATAAAATGAATTTTAAAGTCAAAATTTCAGTAATCATTTTACATACATCAAATACCAACGTAACTAACAGGACATACCATTTATTAATGTGATAATTTAAAACAAAATGAATACTTTTTTTTAGAAGAAAAACGAAAAACTTATAACAATTAAAATATATAAAACAAAAAGTTAAAAGGTTAAACTTGAAAGGTAAAAGTTCTTGTATATATGGTGTTACACGCACTTATGTTTTACAACTAAAAACGAGACTTTAGAGCTGTAGAGGCCTTGAGGGTTGGGAAAAAAAAATGTGGAGAAAGGCAAAGCAGGGGCGGACCAGAGATGGGGGGCGATTAAAAAGTAAGAATAAAATTAAAGATCAAAACTTAGAACCCATTAACATCAGATGTGCGAGTGAGAGAGTAGACTTATACAAATAAATGAATAAACTGAGAAAAGCAAGCTAAACTCATGGTTTTAAAATTCGAACCGGACCGTACAGTCTGACTCGGTTCACCGTGAACCGTTCACAAAACGGTTCTTTTACCTCCCAAAACCAGCATAAGTAAACAAGTCAGCTAACCGTGTGAACAGCGGTCGAACTGCACGGTTTTAAAAACCGTAGACGGTTCTTACGGTTCAGATCAGAGCTTAAAAAAGCAAAAAAAAAAAAAAGTTTCCACACCTCGCCATTGTTAAGAAAATCCGAGAAGGCAAAAGAAGAATCAATTGATACACAGAACCAAAAAGAAATAGCAGTATAAGAATTACTTAATCTTCAATGAATCAATAATCTTTCTTTTAAAAAAAATCTCCTTTTACAACATCCCTCCAAATAGGAATAAAAAATAAAAAATAAAATTTTCTCTTACACAGCCGCAGTGTCCACATTGTAATAACTCAAATGTTTGCCTCCACAAGTCGTCCGACGCCAGTCACAGCTTCAATCCCTGTCTTCTGCAGCCTCCAGTCGACGACCAGTGAACAATGTATCTCACTGTTCTTGTTTCTTTGCTGAGAACTCTCATCTCATTATGTCATTTGCTTGTTGAAGACTTTCTAGCTCTCTATCTCTTTTGTAAAAGTAGTTTCCACTTTCTAAGTTAGGAAATGAGGCCTGCCACTTTGTGTACCACACTCTATCAAGACCACATAAATTCAGAATTTCACCAATATTTGTTATATTTAATTATTAGTTTTGTTGATATTTGTGTACCACGGCAGCTTTTGACTTCACAACTCACCTTTTTAATATTTTAGTAATATTTTATGTCAGATTTAAATTTGATACCCGTGGTTTATTATTTGTTTACTTTAACAGTAATTTTGATAAATTCACTATGTTTCTTTTGCTAAATAATTATTTTTTGATATTGTAATCAATTGATTGCACATTTATATAAAGTCTACACTATTGAATATATTTACATAAAAAAATATATAATATTATACACGTTTATTTAGTTTTTAATGTAAATATTACAATGTAAATTAATAATTTTCTTTTTGATAATTAGTAGATCAATTATGATATTGTTATATGTTTTATTTATTATATTTGCTTAGGATTTCTTATTTTTTATTTATCTTACGAAAGTTATGATATAAGAAAATACATTTGAAAGATAGAACTCTATATTTACTTGGACTATTTTAGTTTTTTTTTTATAGAATAACTTAATATAAAATAAAATATAGGAAGTTAACTGTATAGTAGACTAGAAGTTGAGTATAAAAAAACAAAAAAACAAAAGTAGAAGTAGGCACTTTTGCAATGTCATCCGAATGGTCTCATCAAAATTATTTCTAAGCCAACCGTAAGCCAACTAGCTAATAACCGGAACTTAGATCCATTCACCTATCAACTAAAATCAAATGCATTCTCAGTAGTCAATACTCACTGCACATTCACATGGAAAGAGAGATATACAAATAGGCTGAAGACTTGAACAGACGACTAGGGCCAGGGGCGGATTTGCACTAAATCGGGGCTGGTGTGAGCAACACAACGACAAAGAATCGAGTCACACAACTAGACTAGATCAATTTTGCACAGTTTCAACATGCTGTCATAGGTGTAAGGAGGATATTTTTTTGAGTGAAATACTGAGAATGTTTAATTTTTTTTTTCCTTTTTTATTTGAATGAGAAGGTCTTGATTTACATTGAACATGAGATCTAAACAGATTTGGGTTCTTTTTTTTTTGGTGACATGGAATTTGGTGTTGTTTCTCTAATTGAATTTTGAAAGATTATAGGCTAAATAATGGTTAATTGCTATTTTTAAGGGTTCTTGGCAATTTAAAATTTTAGAAAGACCGCCAAAATAATTTTAGAGAGGAATTAGTCTAGTATTACTTCTATAATTTTTTCTCCTCAAAGTCTTGGGGGGGCCAGATAAGTAACTTTTTAGATTATTTATAAATTTTTTTTTACCTGTTACTGGAAAATTTAAAAACTCAAGGGGGCCATGGCCCCTTAGCTTCGCCACTGAGAATCTGGGATTATCATACTCTTTACTTCATAGTCCAATATGAATGTTAGATTATTATTAACTTTACTACAAAAATCAATGTGATTGGTGTTTTTTTTTAAAGAAAATGATTGGTCTAATTTTTGATAATGTATTAAATAATTTTTTTTTTAACAAACTATGATAAAAATGTAGGTTTCAGTGAACACAATTGGATTTCTAGCTAAATTGTGAACGCCTCACATTGAAATTCAAATGATTTGACGCCAATTAGAAGCTTCAAACTGGATTCTCTCTTTCTCATAGGAATCTCACTCAACTCATCTTTCCCTTGCATTTTTTTGTTTATCTTTTGCTGAAATATTTCTCTCGAACTTTTGTGCTCACTCTCTCTGCTTNTATCACATGGAAAGAGAGATATACAAATAGGCTGAAGACTTGAACAGACGACTAGGGCCAGGGGCGGATTTGCACTAAATCGGGGCTGGTGTGAGCAACACAACGACAAAGAATCGAGTCACACAACTAGACTAGATCAATTTTGCACAGTTTCAACATGCTGTCATAGGTGTAAGGAGGATATTTTTTTGAGTGAAATACTGAGAATGTTTAATTTTTTTTTTCCTTTTTTATTTGAATGAGAAGGTCTTGATTTACATTGAACATGAGATCTAAACAGATTTGGGTTCTTTTTTTTTTGGTGACATGGAATTTGGTAAAGTTGTTTCTCTAATTGAATTTTGAAAGATTATAGGCTAAATAATGGTTAATTGCTATTTTTAAGGGTTCTTGGCAATTTAAAATTTTAGAAAGACCGCCAAAATAATTTTAGAGAGGAATTAGTCTAGTATTACTTCTATAATTTTTTCTCCTCAAAGTCTTGGGGGGGCCAGATAAGTAACTTTTTAGATTATTTATAAATTTTTTTTTACCTGTTACTGGAAAATTTAAAAACTCAAGGGGGCCATGGCCCCTTAGCTTCGCCACTGAGAATCTGGGATTATCATACTCTTTACTTCATAGTCCAATATGAATGTTAGATTATTATTAACTTTACTACAAAAATCAATGTGATTGGTGTTTTTTTTTAAAGAAAATGATTGGTCTAATTTTTGATAATGTATTAAATAATTTTTTTTTAACAAACTATGATAAAAATGTAGGTTTCAGTGAACACAATTGGATTTCTAGCTAAATTGTGAACGCCTCACATTGAAATTCAAATGATTTGACGCCAATTAGAAGCTTCAAACTGGATTCTCTCTTTCTCATAGGAATCTCACTCAACTCATCTTTCCCTTGCATTTTTTTGTTTATCTTTTGCTGAAATATTTCCCTCGAACTTTTGTGCTCACTCTCTCTGCTTTATGTCTGACTCTCTCTTGCGCCAATTTTTTAGTTCTCTCTCTCATCCATCTCTGTTTAGCATGGTTTTGAAACTCGGACCTTTTAATGAACCGTAAAATAGAAGATTCAACGTTTTTAAAGTCAGACCAAGATCGAACCATGATGACGTCATAATTAATTTTATAATTATTTAAAATATAAATAAATATATTAAATTAGTAAAAAATGAGTTTTTTATATATACAGTTTTGACAATAGGTTTTTTTTTTTTTTTTTTTTAATTGGAAGTTTTGACAATAGTGATTTGCTTGTATAATTATACTTAATGTGGCATGTATATATAATTATTTCAGGGAGGTATTTTTATAGATTGTTTTTGTTTTTTTTACAGTACATTTTACACCGTTTATTCACTTTTTATTGTTTACATTTTCTTTAAAGAAAATATAACTAGATTATAAATTTTAAATTTAAGTTTTTAAAGTGTGAGTAATCTATCAGAAAATCATTCACAATTGTTGTATATTTTAAGAGAAAATTTGTTTAAGATTCAAATGTTACTACTCAATATAGAAGTCAGGATTAAACAATGAATTTTTTAGTGATGGCTTTACCATGTATATCAGAAAGAGTTTAAAAAATTAAGTTCAAAATCAATTTTAGCATCATGAAAGAACATAGAGCACAACATTGTTGAGTTATAGTTTTTTTTTTTTTTTTTTTTTTTAATTAAGAACCTTATTGTATTTAGCTTGGCAAAAATTCCTAACTTCACCACTAATCCTACTAGGTACTAGGTATTTGGGTGTTAATCTCGTTGACCTTGGGTATAATATATCTGAAGCTCTTAAAACCTAAAGAAAAATGTTACAACCACAAAAAATAAAACAATTTTTGCCACGTGGCAAGTTGTTAATAATAAAGACATGAATCCATTACTTTTTCTCCATCACTCACATACAAAAGTTGTGTTATTTATTGTTTATTTTACATTTTGTAATTTTAGATTATAGTTGTAGGGACCGGGTTTGAGCATTTCTATGATGTTCAGAGAGTGGACCCAAGCCTAGCTAACCCTGCAATGAATTTGTAGAGAGTGGGTTGAAGAACTAGGCCCTAACAAGCGGGCAACGTCCAGTAAAGCATCGTTGAAGGCCAGTCGGCCAAGACTTTCCTCCTAAATCTGTCCTCGGCACCGGTCTGAGGAGCTTGGTAGTGGCCTGGCTCTTGGGGGCTCCTCCGGGGGAAAAATCCCCCTTTCTGATCTCTTTCTTCTTCCTATATATAGTCCTTTCTCTCACAACCTCTTTCCTCCACTTGTTGATCATCCACGCCCCTCTCTTCTGACTGCCTGTCCCATCAGCCACTTTACCAGACTCCTGTGAGTCGCAGCAACTAAGGCAGCCCTGGCCAGAGGTCGCATCTTCATTAAGGCGGCTGTGGAGTTAGGTGGATGCATTTAGTGTGGAGGTGACAGCCTATCCTGAACGTGTTCCCCAGCCATGCTGCTATGGCTGTCGTGTCGGTCTCGGTTTGCCGAGGACAAGATCGTTCTTGGCAGGATTCCTGGCCGTTCAGGTCTTCATACTCCTTCCTCGGGCTCTACTTCCTCCTCGGCATCGGCCCTGGGCCGAATACAAGTTGGGCCGGGGTCACCAGATTATTTAAGCCCCACAATAGCCCCTTAAAATGCTGCTATCTGGCTCCTCGGATGAGGAGGAGGATTTTGATGTCCTCGGGCCTTAGTCACGACTTGCCCAATCAGTGACCTACGTCAACGTCGGGGTCTTTTCACCTGGTCAACAAGGAGGATTTGGAAGCCGTTCTTAGGGCGGAACTTTTTCCGAACGAGGCCGATAACTAGGTCAGAGCCGCCCACCAGATCCTCGGATGCGACCCAGCCTAGAAGTCATTCCCAATCCCAAAGCACGTTATTAGGGCTCATGATCCTCGGCTTAGGCAAATCACTGTGGTAGAGGACGGTTTTGCATTTTTCGAAGGATCTTCTATTCCGGAAGGCATTCCGTTGGCAGGTTCTTCCTCATCCCATCAAGCAACAGAGACCGAGGAAGGGAGCCCTGAGAAGGCAGGGGAGGTGGTCGAACCGAACTCGTCTGAGGACGAGTTTAGTGTGTTTAACCTAGCTAATCAGTCCGAGGATCCCTCTAGTGATTTGGGGGACTCCCATTTGTCCGAAGCCGATCTTCAGTCCCCAAGGGTTGGTACTCAGGCTGAGATGGGTTTAAAGAGATAGCCCCAAACCAGCCTTCTTGACCTGCTTGAGGGCAACTCTGAGAAGGGTGTGCCAAGAGAGTCACAGCCCAAGCCTCATCACCTCTGCCCCAGCCTTTGCCTGTGCGCACCAGTTCGTCCTCTATCCCTCCAATCTCAGACCCTCAGTCCGAACCCTCCAACCCAAAAAGGAAGAGATCTCCTAGAGGCAAGGGCCCAATGGATGGGGGCAAATCCCATTCTTCGCCAGAGGAAGATGGAATCCACCGGCCTTCCAAACAACTGAGGCTCGGTGGTCAACGTAAAGGAAAAGAGATCGTCCAGCAATTCGAGGCCCAGGCCTAGCTGCCCACTGCCATGCTCCATGGTCAACCTTTGATGGATGATGCAATGATTCGGGAATCCCGAGGAGGTGAGGGGGCTCGCGTAGCCGACGCCCTGGAGAAGTCTCTTCTCCTTCCCGCTGACATGGCCGAGCTTGGGAGCATGAGTGGGCCAGAGGTTGCCCTTAACCTTAAGAGATATCTAGGCATGGTGGGACCCCTGGTACTTGTTTATTCTATTTGAATTTTAGTGCTTAGCACCTTCCCTTCTTTGTACGGCGTACTTGTTTTTGTTGGCAGGCTGTCCAGGCCATTTTCAGGCTGGATGAGGAGGTTGACGGCCAGAGTAACGCTTTAGTGCAGGAGCGTGACAAATTCTTGAAAGCTGCAAATACCCTTAAGAGATTTGAGGCAGATCTAAAAAAGGCGATCGAAAATCTGGAGGAGATGACAAAGGCTAGAGATAATGCGGCCTCTGACCTAGCCGCGGCTACGAAGCAGGCCAAGGATCAGACAAAGCGCTTGCAGGATGTCGAGGGCCACCTACGAACTGCCAAAGAGGACATCGCCAACCTGAAGAAAAAGTTGGCCGAGGCAGTCAACGCGAAGGGTATTGCCGAGTATGCCAGGGACGAGGCTGTGAGGGCTAAAGACGAGGCGATGTTTGCGAGAATAGGCGCTGAGTGCTCCTTAGAACAGGCGGAAGAGGAGGCCTTTGTCGAGGGGGTGGCTAAGACTGAAGCCGCCCTTAAAGCTCAAGTTCCTGCAGTGTGCAAGCACTTCTGTTCTGAGACCTGGCATGAAGCCCTCAACCAAGTAGGGGTTGATGCTTCGTCTGACCTTAGGAGGGCAGAGAGAGTATATTACCTCTCCGCAATTCGCGAGGTTGTCCCTATTACTTCCGAGGAGGGGTCTGCATTACCAGCGGCAAGTGAAAGTTAGACCAAAATCGCTGAGGACACATCTTCAACTGACAGACCTTTTGAGGAGGCTGAGCCCCATAGAGCGTTGGAGGGGGCTAGAACCGAGGGTCAAGAAGTGCCCCAAGATATGGTGAGGCCTCCTGCTGACTCCCCAGCCACACTCACCGTCCCTCCGATTTCTCCTACCGTGGAAGGGTCCTCTGAAGTAGCCCCTCCGAGACAAGGTCCCTAGATGTTAGTCCAAGCCTTTTGAAGAACTAGGCCCTAACAAGCGGGCAACGTCCAGTGAAGCATTCGTTGAAGGCCAGTCGGCCAAGGCTTTCCTCCTAAATTTGTCATCGGCACCGGTCCGAGGAGCTTGGTAGTGGCCTGGCTCTTGGGGGCTCCTCTGGGGAAAAAATTCCCCTTTCTGATCTCTTTCTTCTTCCTATATATAGTCATTTCTTTCACAACCTCTTTCCTCCACTTGTTGATCATCCACGCCCCTTTCCTCTAACTGCTTGTCCCATCAGCCACTTTACCAGACTCCTGTGAGTCGCAACAACCAAGGCAGCCCTGGCCAGAGGTCGCATCTTCATTAAGGCGACTGTGGAGTTAGGTGGGTGCATTTAGTGTGGAGGTGACAGCCTATCCTGAATGTGTTCCCCAGCCATGTTGCTATGGCTGTCGTGTCAGTCTCGGTTTGCCGAGGGCAGGATCGTTTTCGGCAGGATTCCTAGCCGTTCAGGTCTTCACACTCCTTCCTCGGGCTCTACTTCCTCCTCGGCATCGGCCTTGGGCCGAACACAAGTTGGGCCGGGGTCACCAGATTATTTAGGCCCCACAATAGTAATGTTAGAAAATATAAAATAAACTAAAAAAATTAATGTCACATCTAAGGATGGAGCTAGGACTTGAAGCTATGAGGGGCAGCTCTAACCATTGGCTTTGCTGCTTCTTAGCTATTGATTTTTAAAAAAAAAAAAAATTTAATGCGTGCGTCTTCTCTTCTGCTAGGTAAAGAGTCTAAAGACACAATTTAAAAAAAAAAAAAAAAACTTTTTAAAGGGCTGGTTGTTTTTTTTAGTAAAATTGGTTAATTAGGCTTAATTATTTTTAACTTTACTATTGGTAATTTTTTTTTATTGCAATAATTTTTTAAGGCTTGTATATTTTGTTTTAGATTTTAAATCTATAAATTTTTTATTGGCCTTTAAATAAGGAAAATACTATAGCTACAAAATGTGAACCAATAAGAATTTGTAGCTTAATGGTTTGTAAAAATGTTATAGATAAGTTTGTGTCTGTAACATTACTCTAAAAAAAATCAATGATATTGTTAAAGGGGCAAAATGTAATTTTATTGAACAAAATTGCTAAAATTCATGTATGTGTATATATATATACACACACATACTATATTTTTTAATAAAAAATTGGGGGGGGGGGGGGGGGGCATTGCCCCCTAGTCAATATATGCCTTCGTCCCTGGTCACATCATCGTAATATACATTACATGAAGGACACATCACAGCGAACCACATGCGATAAAACTATGTGCTTTCCAACTTGTGCTAATTTTTTTGTCTGTTTAAGGAAAGTGTTGATGATGATGAACAAAAGCTGCAGTGCCTGCTATACGACAGGTCGCATTGGTTATGTTGGTGTATAGGTTACTGTTATACCACATGGAAATATCCAATTAGTTAAGATTAGTTAGTGGAGTCTGGAAAGTAGTTACTTTAGTTTCTCCCTTTGATCACTCTGCTTATCCTATATAAGAACAGGGTTATGTAAATTAATTTGTAAGCTTAATGAAATTGATCACAATGGTAGAATTTTTTTTCTCCGAGCACTTTGCACCTTTGCTCCTTTTCTCTACATCCATCTTTGAGACCAAACTTCAATATGGTATCAGAGCGTAATTAAGCTTCATCGAAGAGTTTTTTGTATTTGATTTCTTCGCAAATTCTTTATCTTTCACTTTCAATCTTGCTTGTCGATGCGAATTCCAATGCATCTACTTCCTCTAGATCTTCTACTACTGTGAGTACAGTCGAATCCTCTTATCCATATTATCTCCTCAATGAAGTTTGGGTTAATTTGAAGGAAATTTTCACTAAAAGCAACGGCCCAGAATGTTCGAATTGAAGAAGGCACTTGCAACACTACGCTGAACCAGAATCAATCCACAGTGAGCTTGCATTTCACCAAAGCTGAAGAGCCTTTGGAGGAATTAGTCAATTATCGTTCATTGCCAAATAATTGCCCCTGTGGTGTAATGAAAAGTGTCAATGAACTTTTTCAGAAAGAATATGATCACTCTCTTTGGGATCACAGAATGGATGGGAAAAATATATGAAGTTTTCAGCCTGGCCTAAGGAAGAAAAGGAACAAGGTTTTCTCAATGTTGCTTTTGGTGTGGCAGTCCTTCTCTCTCTTGACAAGTCAAGCATTAAGTGTTGTACTTAGGTGCAAAAGATAGGTTAAAAGTTGAGCACTACCTTTTTCAAGGAAAACTTAACATATTCCCCCATTTGGAAATTCCATAACAAAAAATCCCATTACATACTCAATTAATACATGTAAGCTAAAGAAACAAGGGGAAAATTTTCTTCTTTTTTTTTTTTTTGATAACGAACACCGACTACCATTTCATTGATTTGGACAACTATCCGTAGAGATTACATCCATAAGAACCTGTTTTGATACAATGGGAGGGGTATCCTCTACCCAAACAGTACATTCATCCTCAAACTTAGCATGCTTGGCTAATTGATGCACAACCATATTTCCATTTCTACCTACATAAGAGGTCGTCCAGGATTTAAAGTGCAGAAGCCAAAGTCTCATTCCCTCTATCACCTTACTGATCGAACTTGGGGAAGAACCTGTATCAGAAATGGCCGTAACCACCTGCTTTGCATCTCCTTCAATGATGATCTCCTTGAGGCTTAGATCTCTTGCCAGCTGAATGCCTTCCTCCATAGCCTTTGCCTCAACCTCTAAAGGCCCTAAAGGGAGCTGAATTCTTTTGCTTAGTGCACCAATTAGTTGGCCCTTCTCATTTCTGATTACGACTCCAACACCACAGCTACCTAAATCCGAGAAAATAGCTCCATCCACATTGACTTTATACCATCCAGCCTTTGGCAGTTTCCAAGGAGTTTTGGCTCGGGCAGGGATTCGAATTGGGGTAGTAGTATCAAATTGTCTGCATTCCTCAGTGTAGTTACGAGCCTCCTCTGCAACTTGCTTAGGCTGTTTACAATGTCCTTCATGCTTGAAAGCATTCCTGTTATTCCATATTTTTCATGACATGACTGCGCACCTTTCCCAATCCTGGACACTCTCATCCTCCTTCAGCCTCCACACCACGTCAATGAATTCCTTTGGGCACTGAAGCTGGTCCCTAGCCTATGTTGGCAGTCCCACAATTTTCCACACCTCTGAAGCAAACTTACAACCCCAAAAAACATGACCCGAGGTTTCACACAAACCACGTGAAGCTCTCTAATATCATTTTAAATGATAATGCCAAAAAACCACTAGTGAGTCACACGATACTCGCACACCCTAAACAGCACCTACATGACAAAAAGGAGAAGACCTAACAGAGAGCACCGATGTGGTGCCAGCCAAATACCCTCCAAAGGTCAAGTTAGAACTTCTTACAACTCTAGAGTGCTAGAGAGGGGTTAATTATGCGTACCTTGATTTGCGAGGGTATTGGGGCTTTTATAGTACTAGAAGGTTGACCATCTCTTCCTTGGGCTAGAAGTCCTTTCCTTATAGGAAACCTTATGAGCGTATATTACAGAATCCTTTTCTTGTAGGAGACTAATATTGAGCGTGGGATACAAGTCATTTCCTTATATACTCATGCGTGGTAGCCAAGCAAAGGTTTTATTAGAACCGTCAGCCTCAGGACCGTCAGCTTTATCTTATCCCCTTCAGCCATATCGACGTCAGTCTTTTAATGGTGTCAGCAACTTGATGTTCTCCATGGACTTCCTTCCACAATCCTCACATCACTGTCCGTCAGCTTTAGGGTCTACAGTTTTTTATTTAACTTACCCCGTCAGCCTAAGCTGTAGACTCTATTCCATGAGTAAAGCCAACGAGTTCAGTCTGGGATGCTTTGCATGTTATAATTTTACTTATCAATTGCCCCCTACTCCATATCTCCGTCAGTTTGAACTGATGGGTTATGGAGTTATATTTTTTGTTGCTAACTTTCACTTTGGCCAGGAGAGAGAAAATAGTTTAAAGGCGATTCCTCGAGCAGCCATTATTAAATGCTCGGACGCGTGGCGCATTCTGGTTAGCTTCGCTTCTGGACGAAGGCGTCGCTTCGTCTTCTGTGCATTTGCCCTTTATATATAACCCACCTCTTCCCTTCATTTTTCATATTTCATTTTTACTGATTCCTGGAGAGAAGACTCGTCGGCTTTCTTCCGTCAATTCTCCTACATCGTCGCCTGTGTTGCTGCCATCACTTCCAAAACCGTCACCCATTTTAAGAAACTAGTAAGTCCTTTTTCTTTCTTTGTATATTCTTTATTTCGATTAATTTTTCTATAGCGAGGTCGTCATCCTAGGTGCTTAGAATAAATCCATCACTTGTAGGTAGTCAGATGTCAAGTGAAGCGTCGAGTGATCAGTCATCGGTCCACGATGGAGCGGGCTACGACGAGGTATTTGGTTCAGGTAATGAGTCCGGGAGCTTTTCTTGGTCGTCAGAGAGAAGGACGTCAGCCCAATCTCCTGACGAGGAGGTAGGGAGTCACAGAGATAAAGGTCAGGAGGAGGTAGTAGGTGAGGAGGGTGAAGTTGAGGTGGAAGAAGAGAAAGATAGTGACGAAGATGAAGGTGATGAGGAGTCCTGTGAAGGAACTTCAGGAAGTCCTGGAGGTAGCCGTCCCTTCATCCTTCCCGAGGAATGGGCCGTCAATAAATTTTTACCAAAATGAGTGATAAGGTCTTCAAAGAGTTACGCATTCATTTCCAAATCCCAGACCACATCCCTATCCATCTCCCCAGAGAGAATGAAAAGTGCTATACGAGGAGAACCGCAGACGTTGGTATGTATGATGCCATGTTCGCTGCGGGGCTCAGACTGCCCCTGACGGCTTTACACCGTCAGTTGGCTGATTTTCTGGGTTGTCCATTAGCCAGATTGCTCCAAATTCATGGAGGATCTTTATAAGTGCTGAGATCTTATGGGGTCGTCTGAGTGGAGGACACCGTTAACTTTCTTTAGACGAATTCTTCTATAGCTATAGACCCCAGCACCTTCTTCTTCTAAGGGGATGTACCATTTTGCCGTCAGGGAGAGGGAGTTGAGGTTAGTGTCTGAGATGCCAGATTCAAATAGAGTTTAGAAGAGTAGGTACTTTTTGTTCAAGGGACGGACTGGGTGTGCCGTCAGGAAGAATGGGAAACGATCCCCATGGTTATTTTGATAATACTTAGGCTTTCATTAGGGATTCAGGTTTTAACCGACAACTTATAGCCCCGTCATCTTTTACATGTTTATTTTATTTTTGAAGTGTCTTAACGCCGTCAATTTGTTTTTCCTTTTCAGCCAACACTCGCCCTTTTATAACTGAAGAGTAAAGGGATTTTATCCGTCGGGTTCTAGAGATTCCCTTAGAAAAGCGAAAGTGTCGAGATTTAATTACTCTTGACACTCTTCACGCATACTGCGGGGGTCCGGAACCGACGCCTAAAGCTTGCAAACTAGAGGAATTTTCTCGCCAACGTGAGTAATTTTCTACCAATCCGTCACTTTGGCTCTTATCATCAATTTTTCTCATGCATATTTGTTGTCTTTGCATAAATAAAGGCCGCTAAGCAATGGATACGGGCTGCTGCTGCCCGTCAGAAGGAGGAGAAGAGGGCAAAGGGGGAGTTGACATCCTCGTCAACCCCCAAAACCGTCACTAAGGGTTCGTTGAAGTGGAAACCGACGAGAAGGATGGTCGTCTCTCTAAAAAGGTGGCCGTCACTTCTGGAAATGAGCCCCTAGAGAAGTCACCCTCCAAATCAGGCCATAGAGCAGGAAAGGGGGTGATGACTTCTTCCGGTCCTGTCTTTAAGGGACCCCGTTGCCTATTGATGCACAAGGATTATGCCGTCGAAGAGGTAGAATCGTTCATAAAACCGACAGATATAGATCCTTGTGCTTTGTTGAGGACGAAGGACTTAGGGGCGTCAGCTCTGTTTAACCTAACATGGGTAAGCCATCTCCCCTATCTAGCTTTTCTCTTATCTTTTCTTGTTTATTGACTGATGGTTGTGTCATTCTTAGGCCTTGGTATGTGTAAAAGCGCTCCAGGACAGGTGTGTGGCCAAGGAAGGGGTCGTCACTCGCGTTAGTAAACATAATACTAACTTGTTGAACCAGTAGGCGCAGTACAAAGAGGCCGTTTGTCTCTTGAACGTTGAGCTAAAAGAGACAAAGCAGAAGTTGGAGGAGGCGGGTCGTCAAAAGGAGAAGTTAGAACAAGAACTAACGACCCTTCATGCGCAAGTGGAGACGGTTGGGCTGACGCGGTCCAAAGATTCAAGGCGTCAGATTCCTTCATTGATTCTTGTGGTGGATACTACGGTACTAGATTTGATGACTACCTTGAGCAAGTTGCCTCAGCCTTTCCTGAGCTGAATCTATCTGGGATCACCTTGGATGACGCCTGCTAATGACGCCGTCGTTGTTAAAGGTGACGACTCCGAGGATGCCCTTCCACATGAAGATAGTGGCGTTGTTTTGGCGCAGCCTGCTGCAAACCCTCCAATCACTACTTCCAATCCTTCTGTGGAGGTCCTTGACGTAGAAGACTCTCATGTTCAAAAAAGTAAAAAGACTTCAAGTGACGCCCCTTCTGCCCAGCCATAGTTTTTGTTTTTGTATCTGTTATATTTTGTTCCATTTGCAAACAATGTTTCTAAGTGCTCCTTTGTTTTTGGGGCGTCTGTTTGTAAGTGATATGTTTGTTGATGCCTGATAACCGTCGTTTTTTGATCATATATGTATTGTCATTTATCTTTGTGCTTTTCTTTCTGAAGGGTGTTTGCTTTGTAGACTCAACAGCTATTTTGTAAACGTAGGCTGGCCCGTCAGCCTAGTCATGGATAATGATTTAATGGGACTGATTAGTCATTTTTCATACATGATCATGGATGTTTATTTTTATGATGTCGTCAGCCTACTAAAGCCGTCACCTTCAATGTCCATTTTTGTGTGTAGGATGCATTAATGGAGCCATCAGTGCTAGTACCCATGTCTGCTTTATTAAGTAATGGGTTCGTCTGTTTTATTGACTAACGAACCCTTTTGTTCCTTTAAGGGATCTTTAATATTCTTCTGGGTGAAGTCGTCTGCTAATGTTGGACTTGTTTGTTTAAAGGGTATGATAAGTTCGTTGACTTACTAACCTTTTAATTCGTTATGGATGGATTATCGATGAGCTTGTCATTTTGATGAGCCCGTCACTTTTATGAGCCTGTCATTTGTACGGGACCGTTAGTTTTACAGCCTTGTCCATATGGACTTGGTGAGCTCATGCTTTCACAATCTCATCATTTTGATGAGACCATCAGCTTTGAGGGCTGATGTCATCCCTTTGGGACAATTTGTAGGGCTCGTCAACTTTGATGGCTGAAACTTTTTATCCCTTCGGGATATTTACAGAGCCTGTCAGCTTTTGATTGTTGACTTTTTCATCACTTTAGGATATTTATAGAGCC
>NW_027070176.1:0-162831 GCF_002906115.3 Quercus suber
AATCATGGCCTATTGTCTTGTCAACAAACCTAAATACTACTGGGATGAAGTGGTTGACTGGGGATTGCAAAACCTCAAACCAGAAGTGTCAAAGTTTTGTTTTGCAAACTGAGCTGGGGGGCTTTGATATTTCATATATGGTTGCAATGGAATGCAATGATTCACTCGAGTCAGATTCAAACTGAAGAGCAAATTATACAAGCTGTAAAGTGGGAAGTTAGTGCTATGATACAATATAAATGGGACTTCAGGAACTTAATTATCAATCAATAGGGCCCTCTATTGTAAATGGAGGATTCCTCTTGTGCAAAAACTGATGATGGCTTAGTTGTTTGGGTCTATGTTGAGGGAGTTAGAGGGTGTAATTGCGCTGGTTTGTGTCCTGAGGTTGGTTTGGTAGAATGTGTTAGTACTATCAGAGTTAGTTCCTTTGGTCCATGTGGAGGGAGTTAGAGTTGGTCTGTTGTAATTGTTTTGACCTATTTTCGAGGTTGGATTTGGTAGCATACTAGCATGTGTTTGTAATCACCTTGTTGATCTCAACGAAAGTTTTTACTGAGTTATAAAAAAGCCAAAATGTTACGTTATGTCCATTGTAGGAAATCAATCTTTTGTAGGTCTCTCCAAAAGACAGATCATGTAAATCTATGTTTGTGTTCCTCAACATGTAGTTGGAAGGGTTGAAAGCAAGATATCAAAGAATACCCAATAATATAACCGTCTTAATTTTCTATAGAGAAGAATCATACAGATAAAACTTTCCTACACTGAAACATAATTACTTGCCCCCAAAAAATCCCAAATTGCAAGAGGTTGACCCAATTAAGTTCCTCCATTGATATTAATGTCAAGAACAGATCATTTTTTCGAAAGAGAAATAAATATATTCCTAGATAGTGTTAGCAACTTTATCATCTAGTATAATACAAATGTACAAAGAGAAGAGGAGAGAGAAAGAGTACAAATTAGTAAACATGCATATATTACTTCTCATCATCTTTCTATGTACATAGAAATTGACATAAATTTATTCATTTCCAGGTCCACCATATCAAGTAAATAAATCCCATATAGAATTCGAAATCTATATTATGTTCATTCCATTAAATGCTATATACTAAGAGTAAAATACCCAGCAAATAACTCTTAAGATTCCAATAATCACAAGTTTTAAGAAAATAACATGGAAAACAAAAGGAGAACACAAAACCAAATGTGGGTTCTGTTTAGTTTAGGGAAAAGAAAAGAAACTAAAGTTGGAATCACAGATACATGCATGCATTATGCATCCCCTCGATTTCAAAAGCCCGAAGAAAGCAAACGCTCAAGTCAGTCTCGTATAATAGCCATTCAACTTAGTCAACCAAATTTCATATATATATATGTGTGTGTGTGTGTGTGTGTGTGTGTGTTGGAATAACAAGGATGAAGATGAATACCTATTTGCTGAGAGTTGGTCGGTGACTCCGCCATGTTTCCTTTGCTGCCATCTACTTCCATATTTCTCTCTCTCTCTCTCATAGACATGGACGAGTCGCAAGCACTAGTTTTTTGTTTAATAGAAGGGCTTTTTTCTTTCCAGTAAAACCGGCTAGGCCTAGATACTGAGTAGGTTCAACCCGGCCTTCAAATTACTGGACGAAAATTATTTTTGGACGAAGTTAGTGAGTTTTGGCAAAAATACACTAACTTTCCTTAAAAAAAAAAAATCATTTTATTCCTTTAAATTTGAAATTTGGGTAATTTTAGTCTATTAATTTTGTCCAAAACTTACTTTGGGGGGGAGGGGGAGGGGGGAGTCCAACCATACGTAGTGGGCCTAAAGCCCAATACGAAGGTTATTATATGTCGGAAGAGTCTAAAATTGTCGAGGGGTACTTCGCGTGTAAGAAGGATACATGGGGATGAAGAAACTCCGTCCGAAGAGATCATCAGTGTTCCGAAGAGATCATTATTCTTGGGTGAAAAGATTATGGGTCATATAAATATCTGGGAGGTTCGAATAAGCTTATTAGTGACTTCAGCAGTTTAGATAGGCTCTGGACATGCCTGGAGACGAGGAACAAAGAAATATCTAAGAGGAAAAGCTGTCACCACCGTATTAAATACATTGCAACAACTTTTCTGACCGCATTTATGTGGAGAAGATCCTTGAACAGTATAATTTCAACTACCGCCACTCACAAAAAGCTGAGGGAGATACATGACATGACATGCACTCAAGTAGGGAACTAGATGGAGAACAAGTGGACGATGAGGATGATGGAGGAGGATGCTATATAAAGAACAAGGGCTCCTAATAGAAGTGGAGGTCTGATGGTAACCCTAAGAATTGTAATCCGTACTCAATTTATCACAAATCTCTTCAGACTTGAACTTACTTGATTTTTATGTGTAATTTCATTCTGGTTTATATTGGGACGTTGTGATCAACCATTATAAGCTCCACAGTCAACTTAGCTCTATCATCCACACTCTACAAATTTATTGTTTTTGGACTTGGGCCACAAATTCTAACCCTACATTACTTAATTTGATAAATTTGCCCAAAAATCACGGCCAATTTAAATACTAAAATGAATTTTGGGTAAAACTATCATGCTAAAATGACCGACTTCAAACTTAAAAGAATAAAATAATTTTTAGGTGAAGTTACAACATTAAGTGAGTCATTTCTATTAACTATATAAAAAGCGGCTATGCCGCTACAGTGATTCGTTACTGTGCATATAACGTGTTTCACTGTTCATCCACAGTGCAAAGTTTCGTGAGTCCCTCTATTTTGTCCGTTTCTGGACTGCCAAACGCTGCGTTTTGGTTTTGTGAGTCTCTTCTCTATGTTTTCTCTCTATTATTTTAGGAAGAGAGGATCATATCGGTTTAGGAATTTCTGGCTTCGTCAATCATTGGCCAAAATCAAACACAACATAGTTAACAATTCAAACCCCATCATAATCATTCAAAAAGCCAAATATACCATAAAAAGGAAAAAGAAACAAAAGAAAACACAAAAACAAAAACACAAACAAATTCACGATCTTTCTCTCAAAATAATCTTATTTCAAATCACAAAAAAACCCATTCAAAAAAAAAAAAAACTAAATTGAATCCATATCTATTAACTATATAAAAATCTGGTTTCGGCAATCACTGCCCAAAATCAAACACAACGTAGTTAACGACTCAATCCCCATCATAATCATTCAAAAAGCCAAATATCTACCATAAAAAGAAAAAAGAAACAAAAGAAAACACACAAACACAAACAAATTCACAATCTTTCTCTCAAAAATATCTTATTTCAAATCATAAAAAAACCCATTTAAAAAAAAAAAAAAAAAACTAAACTGAATCCACAAAAAACCCATTAAAAAAAAAAAAAAAAACTAAATTGAATCCATAAAAGATCATTCAAAACCATTGAAAATAAAATACATAAACAAACCTCAAAGAAGGCATTGTAAGGAGGAGCATCANTTGGAACCCTCTGAGCCCAAAACAATAAATTTTGTAGAGAGTGGGCGAAAGGGCTAGGCAAATAATGAAAATTACAGTATTAAACAGCAACACCAATGAGAGAAGTTGAATTAATGTGCTCTCGGACTAATGAGTACTCTGTCCGAAGAGAAGTTGTTCATTGATAATCAAGGGTTACAATTGCTGGAGCTACAACCATGTAAGGTACCCTTTCTCTCTCCTGTTTTTCGATCCCCCTCTATCAGAGGTACCCTTCCCTTATATAGCATTGCCTTCTTACATCTCCTCCGTCCATTTGTTCGTCATCCAGGCACCCACTTGAGTACATGTCCCATCACCCCACTTTTAGCCTTATGCGAGTGGCGGTAGCTGAGAAAGCACTGTTCAGGGGTCCTATCCACATAAATGCGGCCAGGAAGGTAGGTGCAGTGCATTAAATGCGGTGGTTGAAGTATGCCTCCTTGATATTTCTCTGTTGTCGTTATCTCTATGTGTGTCCGAGGTCCTTCTCCCCCTTGACACTTGTCAAATAGATCACTTGAACCTCCCATACTCGTGTTTGATCAAACCTCTTCGGATCCGAGGACGCATGACTACTCGGACATATGAGTATCTCCTCGGATGGTATACGTGCTCATCCCCAGGCGTCCCCCATTGGCGTGGGCTTCCGACTGAAGGCCTTATCTCCTCGGATGAAGAGTGTTCCTCATTCAGGGCCTCGGGCCCAATAAGTTGGGCTGGGTTTTTCTCCCCCCACAATAATTATCCCAAATTCCCAAAATATTCATTTATTTACAAAATTTTGGTTTAAAAAAATTCATTTATTTACATAATAACTCAAATATGAATTTAAAAAAAAAATAAACAATCTAAATCCCTTTATTAAGATTTTCTTTTTAAATCACTATATTAATAGCAATCAATAAAGGTATTATTTTATTTAATTTTTTATGGGATTATTTTATTAATTACTATTGTGTAAATAATGACTTGTTATAAATCTTGGATGTGATATTGATGTTAAGGCTTAATATTAAATGATTTGTAATATTTGATATTTAGTAATACTTTTTTGAATTGATAATTTTATGTTTTATAAGAGTATACTTTTTTTTAAAGAACCCCGAAACACTCTAAAACGGTACGCCGAAATAGGTTGGTACCAAAATATTCCATTCCATTGGACAAACTGAAACGGGTTCCGAAACGGTATTCATAACATTGCAACAAATTATAGTTTATAAAAGACAAACAAATTAATGAAACAACTAAACAACAATAATTAATAATTTTATTAATATTTCAAATGAATTTATAATTTTATTAATGAAACAACTAAACAACAAATTATAGTTTATATTTTTTTTTTTTAAGCACAAACTTCATGCCGGCCTAATCTTGAATTTCAGCCGGTATTTACCGAAACACCCGAAATAAACGGAAATGACCCGAAATTTTTTCAAAGTGGAATAGGAACACCCTGGACAAAATTTCTGGAGTCGCCACTGATGATGAGGGAAGTATGTTGTGAGAAATTCCACTTTCAAGATGCAACAAACTCCGTCCTAGATCAATACTATATCATCTCTATTGGAGCTTTGTCATATACTATCTTAGCATGTAAGGAATTCATGCAGCCTAAGCCAAAAGCCAATGAATATATAGGTATTCTCTTGAATCTTTATGGAATAGAGAACATATTAAACTTTGGTAAAAATATTGAAGATTTGATAGTAATTCTAAAGGAAGAACGGTTTGATTAGTATATCAAAGAGTAAAATTACGCCTTGAAAATGGGATTTCATTGAACAATGAAATGTGAAGCTGTATACTTGAAAAAAAAAATCCTATCAAACTGAAAATTGAAAACTGAAAACACTGTAGCAAAATAATTTTTAAATGTGTAAATAGTGTCGTGTGACCTATTTTTAATATTTTTTATTACATGAACAGTGCATGAACAGTGCACGCACTGTTCATGCACAGATTTTTTGTCTCCCAAAGTCAAACAATGCGGCCAAAAAAAAAAAAAAAGAGGAAAACACGTTTGCTGAAACGCAAACGCGGAATCCAAACCCCACCAAAGGAAACAACTAGCAAACAATAAAATTTTGAAGCATTTTGCCTTACTTCATTTGCAATGATGGGAAACTGTGTTGAAGCACCATCCAGCCATGGGCTATTCTGGCACACATCATTTTAAAAGAAAACCCTTAAAAGTAATATGCAAAAAGATAATACCACATTAAAGGGCATGTTGTTTTACATAAGAAAAGAAAATAAACTCACCACATTTTAGAGGGAAATTAACACTGATTTATATAGCAAACATTGAAATGCTTCCACATGATACTACAAAATCGGCTCAAATTTTAAATGTAGATGTTAGAAAAACTTAAATTTAGAAACATAGTTAGTAATTTTGTATATAAAAAAGCAAGAAAAATGAAATTAAAAAATAAAGTTACAATATAAAATTTAAATATGATATTAAATGATATTTGAATTTTTTTTTTAACAAAAAAACTCACATCATTTTTGGTTGATCTCATAATATTTTTGCACTTTTTTATAGGAATTTACCTGATTCCTGAATTTGTGATAAACAAAAATAAAAGAAAATAGAAGAAAAATAACACACTTATTTATTTATTTGTTTGTTTTTGTTTTTATCCAATTCATTCACATTTTGCTCTCTATCTTAGTGTCTAATCCATTCAACAAGCAGGAAAGCTACATTCACTACTAATACAAAGGTGAGTACTTTTAGGACCACAACCTTTTTGCCACAACTCTGACGTGGCAAATTGTAAGTGGTTAAATATCACTTATACATAAACCCACTATTTTTTCTTTACCAATCACACTGTCACATCACAGTTGTGACAAGAAATTGTGAAAAATTATGTGATCCTAGACTTTTCCATACAAAGGTACGCAAGAGATTTGAATTTTTGTTGATTTCAATATCATTTCATAATGTTTTTGCTTGAGTCCCAAGATGTAAAATTATATTCATCAGTAGTTGATCATGGAAGCTTTGAGTTGTAAGAGAGCTATTCTCTGTTTCTCCCAGGAACCAAGCACCCATTAAAATCTAATTGAACAAAATTAACACCACCCACCACCTAAAATCAAAAACGTCCCAAATAATCTAATTTTTCTTTTCCTGAATTTCTCCATACACACGGTGATTTGTTTTCTTTCGTCCTACTCAAGAAGACCAACCCTCAAGAAGAGGCCAAAGTCTTTGGTTTGAATATTGCTGATCCTAATTTCGTATGTAGTACTATCTTGGAAAATGTTTCGTTATGACTAGTCTATTCATACTAACTGTTTTGCATTAATTGAGAATACCCAAACTCAAGAAAATTAAGGCCAAAGACTTTTGGGGCAATTGTTAGGCCATCCCTTGACTTTTCCCTCTTTTTGAAGACTTGGACTCAACTAAATGCCGAGAACTTAGGCCTCATCAGATCAATTACCTTTTATGAATTCACATCCAGTGCTTTCTAGGGAAGTGTTTCTAAATGCTAGTCTATATCACTAGTATTATGAACTTTGCACCTAGACTACTTGAGTTGAAGACTTTGACGTACATTATATCCTTACACCCACCCCCATGGAAATTGTTTTTCAACTAAAATAAAAGGTGGGAAAAAATTATTCATTTTCTTTGAGAAAAGAAAAAAAGACGAAGGATATGTGCTTTCACCAAAGAGGTGAAAATGCTATGAATATTATAAAAAGATATAAAGATGCAGCTCCAATGGGAAAAAATAAAAAATATTTGCACAATGAGTCGGGCTAGCCCTTGGGCAAGGCCACTTAAGCCATTGCCTAGGGCGGAAAAAATTTTAAATTAATAATTTTTTTTTATAATTAAAAAAATGTGAACTCCCTCACTTCAAGAAGGCCTCTAAAATGGGAGTCCAAATCTTTTGCTCCATTTTTCCTGCTCCACTCTATATTCCACAAATAAAAACTTGCCACATGTTCACCTAATTAATTAATTACTACCATTATTGACTTATTAATACTACCATTATTAATTAATAGTAGTATTCAATTAGTTAGGTGAACATGTGGCAAGTTTTTATTGGTGGAGTATAGAGTAGAGCATGAAAGTGGAACAGAAGATTTGGACTCCTAAAATGGTGGGAATAATAAAAACCCAACTCATTAAAAATTCTAAACTTTTTAACAAAAATAAAATCATATGAATGCATCAAATTATCATTAAAGTTAATTTCTCATAACGACTTTTGATTTTAATTTTTTATATGTCCCTCTCCCACACAATGGAATGTCAATATTAGCCATCCAATCTTTCAGATGACCATACACCAAATAATCTCTCTCTCTCTCTCTCTCATAATCAAATTGGAAATTAGATGTCAATTTTGTTTCACCATGTATCACTTTATTTAAGGTAAATAAAAAATCATTTGAAAAATGTTAAAAGTAGATGTTAGAAAAACTTAAATTTAAAAATATAATCAGTAATTTTGCATATCAAAAAAAAAAGAAAAAAAAGAAGAAGAAAGGTACACCATAATAAGACCGTCTTATAAGATAATTTCACTGTAGCATCACTGATCTCCCACAAAAGTAACATGGCATAGCTTCCTCCAATAAATCATCTCTAGGATTTTTTTTTTCTTTAAATAACGAGTTTCTCATCATTTATGCTAAACTAAAAGAGGTTATTAATTTCTTATTGTTTCTATGAATGTGACTTTTGCTAAAGATACGTTTCAGTGGAAAGTTATGGTGGAAAAGAGTTGAAAAGTTGTTTGTTGTTATGTCATATTTTTGAATTAGACAAGGTGTTTTTATTGGTTTGAAGTGTCACATCAATTATACACCATGATTACTTAATAAATTTTCCATAATATGAAGGCTTTTCTTTATAAGAACCAAGAAATTTAAAGCTAAATTTGTATCTTGCCTTCCTGGAAAGTGTTTCATACATCATGATTACTTAATAATTTTCCATAATATGAAGGTTTTTTTTTTTTTTTAAAGAGAAATGATATGTCCAGAACATTTTTACAACAAATTTTAAGTGGCAAGTTGTTACTAGTTGTTATTGTTGGGACAAAAAAGTAATTTTAGTATTAGGTTCAAATTTGAACCAATAACAACTAATCACCTATGATTTCTTGTAAAAATGTTATGGACGTAGCATTTTTTTTTTTAAAAAAAATATAAGAATCATGAAATTTAAAAGTAAATTTGCATCTTACCTTCTTGGAAAGTGTTTCATAGTGAATACTTGTCTAGAACTATGCATTATTTGAGATAACCTAGACCGCGATAGTTGAAGACTTCGCACCCTATCATATCTTTCCACCCACCCCTTGAGAGTTTTTATTTTATACTTTTTTCAACCAATATAAAATAAAAAGGTAGCGAAAAATAAAGTTCCTTGCCAATGAAGAAAAAAAAAAATTACCTTCTGAAACAATCTCATGGACTATTCCTCTTATATTTGTTTGTCCCCACCTGAGAACCCACATGCTGTAAGAGATATGCAACATGAGACAATCTAAAAAGATAATTTTCTATACATAGAGGTGATCACATTGTGCATCTCTCTCAAAAGGAAAATAGCCCTGGAATATCAGCTTTTAAAATTGCTCACAAATGTGGCTTTAGTTTCTTCCCACAAGGCATCTCTAAGAATTTTTTTTAAAAAAAAATGACGAATACTCATCATATTTGCTAAACGGGAATGTTCTTAATTTATTACTGTTGCTATGAATGTGACTTTTGCTAATGGTTTGAATGAGTGCTACGAATGTGACTGTTGCTATTGGTTTGAATGAGTGCTACATTAGGAGTTGAAAAGTTGCCTGTTGAACTTATGTCATATTTTGGAATTAGGTAACTTGTTTTTATTGATTTGGAGTACCACATCAATTTTAGTTGAGTAAAATTTTCCAATGAATGGAGGATTTTCTTCATCAAAACAATGATTTCTAAAACTATACAAAACAAAGAATCAAAAAGAGAGTTGATTCTCAAAGAAAGGAAATAAACTCATCTCATTTTTGAGGGAAATTAACACACTGTTTTACATATTAAACATTGAAATGCTTTTACATGACGCCCCAAAATTGCTCAAAATTTAATTAAAAATCAAAAGATAGGAAAACTGACAAGTTCATTCTTCAGTCAGTACCTAGAAGAATATATTCAATCTATTGGCTGGCATGATCTCCGGAGTATATGACCCTGATTATTGGTTAAAACGAAAAGAAATACCTGTCAGTCAATGGGCATATCTCAATACCCTTTATAGCTTTTGAGATCCATGGATAAACGGGATTGTTCATCACTCAAACAACAAAACAAAAGGCTGTGATGCAATATTGGAAATCATTCCAATTCTCATAAATAAATAAGGGGTTTCCTTACCAATCAGCGTAATCTCAACTGTGCAACAATTCAAGCAGCAGCTTTGGCTTTTGCCTTTTGTTTCTTGGCATCCAATGATGCTAAGCCTGTGCCCAATCCAACAGGAGCCTGATCTTCTTGCCCTGATGTTAATTCATCATTTTTGGAATCCACTGGGCCATTTGAAGGGTGGCCATTGGCTTCCTTCTTCACTCCATCAGTTTCCCCACCTTCTGCTGCATCAGGGGACATACCTGAATTGATAATATTGAGGAGTTGAGTAAGTGGTGGCATGGCTTGTACCGGAACGCCATGTGGACGTATCAAGAGGCCCCTAGCTGCAGCTTTCTTTCTGACTTCAGCTGCTGCACGGGCAGCTCTTTCATCAACTCCCCTCCCTCGAGGAGGATTGTCACCAATTATCGCAGCATTAAGAGATTTGTTGACAGAGGTGCCCGAACTCCCAGACCCTCCAGCTGTTGCAGCAGCTTGGAATGCCTGTATTAAGTCAGGATGGGCCTGTCGCGCAACATTAAATATCAAATGAGAAATCCTAAGTACCCACCAAAAAAGGAACAATATATCTTTTAGGGAAGTTAGGACAGCTCCAGGCAAGAAACAAGAATCTGATTGATACCCAGAAGTGTTTTACAGTTCTCAATTTTTCTTTTTGATAATTCAATACTTGGGGGTGGGGGAATATGAACCTTGGACGTCTCCAGTTGAGCTACAAGGCTCCTCGCAATTCTTACTTTTTCTTTTTTTTTCTTTGGCCAAAATACACTATTAATCCCTAAACTTTAGTCCATGAACAATTTTTTCCTAAAGTTTTAAGTGCTAGCTTTTAGTCACTAACAAACTTAAAGAGATCCTTTTTAGTCCCTGGAAAGCTTAAAGTTTAAAAGTGATCGCTTTTACTTCCTAATGTGTCTAATTGAGTGATGGCATGTCAGTTTTTAATTTGGTCACATCATCTGAGTAAAGCAACAATTTTTAAACTTCAGGGACTAAAATTTCTTGTGCGCTCTTTTGTGCTAAACCTTCGGGATTAACCATGTATTTAAAGCCTTTCTCTTTTAACAAAAATAATAATTTGAAAAGGAATCCATCAAGGGATTTTAATACGCTATGCTGTAGTACCAGGATAAAAAGACCTGGTTTTTAAGAACACAACCAGAAATGTATGGGTTGTAGACACCATGCAGAGAATGAGAAACAGACCGCGCAAGAAGGACAAAAGCAGAACCCGTTCTGAGATCTGATCCCTCCCCTTTCATCTTGGATAAAGATGAAAATGTCCAGAACAAATAAGTCAAAAGAAGAATCCAAAAGTACCTTCAAAATATCAATAGCTTTTTGAGCAGAAGCTGCATTCAAAGCTTGCCCTTTTTGCTTTTGCGCATTCATCTGTCAAACATGGTTCACAAAATTCAGAAACCAAAAGAGAATACAGAATCTCGTTAAGAACACAAAACAACTGTCCAAGAAAATCTATCACAAGTTCACATCTACTCAAGAAGATCATATATTACCTATAACTCACGCATCTTAAATGTTTTCATCCAGTTTTGGGAGTCCCGTGTCCTTGAATCCTCCTCACCAAGTTGTTTGACAAGTATATCATAGGTTTTCTTCTCATGCTGGCAAGCCAAAGGCAAAAATTAGTGAATTATAATTAATTGTATCCCAATTATACAAATTAAATTTTACTAAGGCACATACCTGGTGAGAAAGCTTGAAGGCACCCATACAATTGAATGCAATGGCAAGAGCATGATAGCATACAGCAGTTTGGATATGTTCCTCGCATAGAAGCCTTTCATTTTTTTTCAAAGCTTCTTGCAGATAACGAAGAGCTGTGTTCATATTTCCAATGTCTTGGTACATCATTGCAACATTTATAAAAGTTGCAGCTACATTAGGGTGATCTGGTCCTGATGACAAGCTTAGCAAGAGCAATGCCCGAGACATGTGCCGTAATGCAAGTTCTGTTTGGTTAAGTCCATGGTAGAAAAGAGCCATATTGCCATAACTGCAGTGAACCAAGAATTAGATCTCTATGTGACTCTGTAAGAGAGGGTTGCTTGGACACCAAAAAGAAAACAAAAATTTCTCATGTTGTGCATAGAAATAGAAAAAAATCTTTTTTTTTTTTTTTTTTTTTAAAGTAATAGATAGAAACAAATCTATTTCATGTTACACATGATTTTTTGAACTCATTCCGAAAACCACATCCGCTTTTGATTTCATTATATGAGAATTCTTATTTTTTATTGGTAAATTATGTACTCATACAGTGGGACTTAAACTCATGACCTCACCCTCTAACTTGCACTTAGAACGGAAGGAGTCGTTTGAGAAAGAGATCATTGGCTAATATTTGAAATAGTAACTTGTGGTAATTGAAATAAGCACATCCGTAATTGTTTTTTTATTTATTTTTTTTTTTTTTGGATAAGTAAATAACTACATTCAATGAGTTTATATCATCAAACATTACAAATTGACAGATACTATCCAAACACCTCAGTGCATTAAAACAAAAGAAAAGAATAGAAGAGCATGCCTGTGAGCAGTGTCAGGGTGGTCCAAACCTAGGCACCGTTCATTTATTATCAGTTCCTTGTGCTGCTGCATTATTGCACCAGCCATGTCTCCTGCATGATACAAAACCATGGCAAGATACCTGAAAAGTTTAGAAAGGAACACCGGTCAGGCTCAAGCAAATCATAAACAAATTTTCATATTGATCTGCTTTACTCTTGTAAGTGCAGATCACTGAATCGAAAATCAATCTTATAACCAAATAATCGCTAATTTAAAGATGCATAATTTTATAATCAGTCATGTCTTGCAGGGGAACATTAGTGCCTGACAGCTATGATCAAAATCAAAGTACAAGATGCATAAATTTTTATATCACTAAGATCAACCAAACAATATTAGCAACAAATATGCCAAATCGTTTTAGTTGAGATGTCTACCGACAGCAATTAGCAACTTCCAGATGCATTGGACCAGTAACCTGCAACACAATTAAAAAATAAATTTATAAACCATACCAGAGGAATTCAAAGAGGGCAAATAATGGAATAACATACCTGCTGAAGTATTGAAAATGCCTCAGAAAATAATGTGTAGGCTTCACTAAGCATTCCCTGGAACAAAGAGTCACATGACTAAATACCATATCTTTCCATACAAGAATACAAAATAAAAAGTCATGACGACGATCACTCAGCAGAAGTTTTAATCTTCTGCAATAGGTAGTCATGTGTGAGTTTTCATGAAATTTATCTAGACTAGTTCTACCTAGTGTACGTTTTATCTTAACAGATTCCCTGGAAAAACTCTTTTAAAGATTCAAATAACTCCAAAATAACAGTATATGCTTTTTCAATAGTAAATAATAGCTTAAAACCAATGTTGATTCAATTTTAAACCAATTTAACCAAGCATTATTATAATCAAGATGAATATCACAATTGCCACCAAATTTGTGATCCTAAATTATGTTTGGGATTGTAAGTTTTTTTATGATTAATGTGGCATTCTGTTGACTAGACAATTCATATTCATGTAAGGACCTCAACAATAGAGCAAAGCACAACTCATACCTCAGCCAATTGGATTTTACCCGTTTCCACAAGATCCTTGGCTTCTGAACATAAGGGAACTGAATGTTTCACTACAGGTTGGAGATTCATGATGTCGGACGTTTGGAAAGGCGCTGCAGAATTAAAATCATATTTGCGAGCTGCAATAGTTATGCCTACCTGTAAAGAAAACAATATTCAAGCAAGTTGTATACTATTTCAGAAGCTTAAGCTATAGAAATATTAACATGAGATACACGATTAGTTTCATTAAGGCAGATAAATTTTAGCACTTGAAATAACTAGAATTGAGCAGCGTTGCAAAACAGGAAACTCACATATACAAACTAAATCAAATTAAGCAATCCCAGGACCCAGCATATTAAGGATTTTGGTGACTGTACACAGGTTCCAAAAACTAATCTTATTCCACAAGTACTTATCAAAATAGGCAGTGTATACCAAGAAAAGAATATTAGAAAAATGCTATTTCAACGTGTTGGACAATAGCTAGTTTCAAGAAGACCAGCTAGTTTGGCAAGTGTGGTATAAGTTTTCCAAATTCTGGAAGTGAAATTTCCATCTAATTCTTGGGTTTAAAATGAATTTTGAAGCTGAGTAATCGTGGTAGACAAACTGTGGCAATGAAGTAACAAATAACATCATTCTTCATTGTTCACACAGGTAACATGGGAACCAAAATGGCAAAATATTTACATCCATTTCTGTTGTTGCGACTATACATATTGTGACTGAAATAGCATATTCTGGGACTCTTTAAGCACAGTAATTTACCCCTATGATATATAGTAGTTCCTTATGTTCAGATATTAACAAATCAATACTCATGGAACATGATTTAAGGCATAATAAGTTAGACACGTCCAACTATAAAAGACCTGAAATCCTGACATGTATAATAGGAAATATCTAGACAAAGCAGACAATAGCACGAGAAAGTGCCAAGCATAAGGAAAATGCATAAATGTAAGACATCATATACCATAAATATGTAATTGAACTAATCTTAAAAGTATTGTCCATCCTTCAAAGCATGTGCTCAACATAATTTTTTTTTTTTTTTTTTTGTAAAGAACGGGCAATCATATTACAGAAGGACAACACCCCTAATTTTCACCGCAATATATTGTGGCGTTAGGAAATTCAAACGGGAATCAATTTGAGAAGATGAACTTATAATTACCTTCTGGCAAAGATTCCGTATAGCAGAAACTTTCTTTACACGTGACCTTGCATCCTCTGGCAACTCGAACTACAACAATGAGAAAATATATTTCAAACATATACCAACACACATTAGACATGAATCACGGAAGGAAGAAAGAATGTGCTTAGAGGATCCCATATGATACAGATTAGTCCATTTTATTTTCTGCAGCATCAAAAGGAAAAGGACCAATCTAAAATGTGATCCCATTTCAGAATATGGCCCCTTGATGTCAGATGATGTACTATTGGAAAATAAAAATCACAGTAAAAGATCTCCTGATTGCACAAGTTTTTTAACTAAGCATGGAAAAAAAGTAATAATAATAATAATAATCACCTAATTAAATTTTTTTTTTATATAGCCTAATAAATTTACTCAGACGCAACCCAAAAAAAATATTTTTATTTTAAATACTTTTTGCAAGAAATGACTCCTTCAACCTTCTAGAAAATATGCAGTGTCCTTGTAGAGACTTGATAAAAACTGATACCTGATATTTGAGTTTAGCAAATTCTTGTATGTCTGACCATAGAGTTTCTGAGCTAACATTCATAAATGACGATTGATTCTTCCTTGCAGACACCCCACCTTTGAACCTTCCTTGCCCCTTAGAAGGCTTTCCTGAAGATTGATGGCCTCCTTGGTCCTAAAAAAATATGAAACATAAAGAACAGCCTTGGGTCAAGATTTCTCCATCAAGAGTAAAATTTCATGTTACCATTTCCATTTAAGAAAATTGAGTGAATTTAGTAAAGATTTTAGATTCTAAACATCATTTAATATTTTAAGAAAAAATTTAAACTTTCTTCTGAAGAAAAAGATGCAACTTAATTGCTTTGATTGTTGTACAATTACAATGACAGACCACAAACTGAGGGAATATATGGCTTCAAGAGTTAGCTCACAAAAAGCTCAAAGCTGAAAAGCAGTAAAAGCCAAAAAAAAAAAAAAAAAAAAAAATCCCATAAGAAATCCTGAAGCTATTGAAAAAGCTCAAAGCTGAAAAGCAGTAAAAGCCAAAAAAAAAAAAAAAAAAAAAAATCCCATAAGAAATCCTGAAGCTATTGATCCATGTGACACATACCTTTTTGTGGCTTCTGAACTGCACATTATTGGCAGCAACTTTTGCGCCAACAGCTTGAATACTTCCAAAAAAGCAGTTGAAGAAATGTGATATAGCTGGCGCAACATCATGATCCTCTATATATCTCAAAACATCCTGCTCAAGATGGAGTCAGTTTAATCAGACTAGAAAGGGAAGAGTGGATGTGAACAGTAAATGTATTTCCACATGCATGTGTGCAGGCTATGCCAGACCGCCCTCTTGTACGCAAAGTTGATGGTTTCTATCTCTAACACCAACAGCAGGAAAAAGATGTCACATTTTACAATTGACATAGTAACATGCGACCCCTCTTTGCAAATTATTGTGGTGAAACTGTGGAATTAATTGAAACAATGTATACGTTTTGTAACATCATTTATAATGTAGAAGCTGCTTAGATTATGCTTATCACCTTGAGGATGTGCTTTGCAGACCTAACAACAATCTCATTAGAACAAAGATCCCACAAATGAGGTAAATGTTTTGTCCCATCAGCCACCTGTAGCAAAGCTCCAGACATGTCAAAAGCAATACAATCATTTGCAGAAAGATGGAAAAGTTATGAACATGACAGCTTTAACACAAATAATAAATTTCAATTCAGGCATTGATTTATATATATTTTCCATAGGTGTATGCTAATATTTAAGCATTCACAAACGCTTACTTTTCCAATATAGCGAAGATTAATTCCATGAGCATGGAGTGCTTCAGTTAATGTTTGTCCATCCATAGGTGAAACTTCAAGCGTGCAAAGATCTTGTACAAACTTTGGAAGCACAACATTTGTAAGATATGAACTCACTTTCCTTACATTTTCTTTATCTTCTGCTATCTCCTGGTGAAGGCAAAGGGTCAAAAACATATCAGATATTTCTTTTCATTTTTTTATTTTTTTTTTTTATTTTCTGGCTGAAAATTAGCAAATTTAGAATCCAATAATCTTGACAAACAATATTAATAGGTTCAAACTTGCCTCTTGACTCCCAGACAACTTAAATTCAGTTAAGACATTAGGGTTGAAAAGAATGTCCTCATGTGGTTCAGTTTCAGCTTGGGAAGAAGCACAATCCTTAACATTCTCATCCCTCCCTTCTTTCGTTACATCCTGCGAACAGAAACAGAAAGAACCACATATTGCAGATTACTAAGAGGAAATTCACATCACAAGCTATTTCTTATTATAATATATACCGAACAGAAATTGAACTGGTCTTACATGATGATAGTAACATAAACATGTGATTTATAGTTTCATGCCCAAATCCAAGTAAATACACAATTCCTTAAATGAAAATGTACCCCCACAACTACTGCACCCACCAGATTTTTTTCCGTTAATTAATTTTAACAAAATATAAAAATATATACTCCAATTCAACCTTGGAATTTGCTAATTCTATAGGCCTGTAAATATCCCATTCACTAAACACTCTAGTAAACCAGAAATAATAATGACACAAGAAACAGACCATAGGCATGATGGAGGTGCTACTCCAGAACCATATCCATAAAAAAATAATAATAATAAAAAGGAGAGAAAGAGAGCAAGAACACGCAGAGTTACGATTTCAAGTATGGCGACCATTACTGCAAGAAATAGGCAAATTGCTAAAAATGACTCCAACGGGGGTAAGTGTATAACTCAATTTGTTGCTTCAACTATAGCAGCTATATTCACACCAAAGCAGCATCTAGAAACACAAGCATGACAGATTCTGCTAACTCAAGGGCATTGAGATATTGTCATTTAATAAACACGCATGCATTACACACAAAGAAAAAGTTCAAATCACTGCTAATTCCATTGTGAATCATACTGCAACATATATAATTGGCACATAAAGTGAGTTGGCTGTAGGTAGTCCAAGAATACAAGGTAGGGAAAAAAAGGGACAAAACCGATAAAATATAAATAAATATTTAATCACAGAATAAACTTTCAAGGATGCAATACACTCCTAACAAAAACACCACTATACAGCTATCAAAAGCTGCAGTTGCATTTGCCACTCTTCTCACCTGTTCGTTAACACCTGCAACTGTTGAAGAATCAGTGGTCACATGAGCATCTCCTTCAGACTTAAATTTTGATCTTTCTGCAGCTTGGGCTGTCTCCCATAAACCAAACGTTTATATTAAAAATGGAACATATAAAACAAGTTCCAAAGTGTAGTTAATATCAGAATGTCATTACTTACCTGGCAAAAGGCAGTAATTAGTTCTGGTCTCAAGATACAGAATCTGGATCCAGGTCCAGTATAGTTTGCATTGCGAGGAGTTACTCTCATTAAATCCAGAAGATAATGACTAGAAAAAGTAGAAAGGAGAAAATAAAAACATATACAAGTGCACATGCTTTATAAATATAAATAAGCATGTTATATAACAGTTGTGGCATCATCATGAATAAAGTCAGAAACTAGGAGCATAGAAACAGAGATTTACTACTATATAGCTAATAAAATGTCAATATTTAAATCATCAAGCTAGCTAGCTAAAATAATGTTTGAGGAAAATGGGTGCTTAAAGTGCTGGGTACCGGAGTTAAGCAAATTTAAGCATATTTAACTAAGAATTTTTAACAAAATTTAGTTATATATAAAGAAATCCAAGCACTGAGAAGAAGAACGTAACCAAGTAGTTAGGTTTGTATGACTAATAGACCAATCCAAGAGAGTAATCACCTGTCATCACTACCAACAATACCCTTGCATTCCACTGGGGCAGCTAATTTGAAAACATTTCCAGATCCATCTAAGACAGTGTGTTCCTTCAAATGAAGGCGCTTAGCAGCCTCAAGAACCTAAGGATAATAAAAGCTTAGCACTTCTAACAAGGAAACTCATTTCACAACTCACATAGACAAACCCAGAAAGAGAGACAAACTGGAATCTTCATTGAAATAATATGTTCTTATAAAGCATACCAATTACATTTACACCATAAATGAAAATTATATTTCTTGCAAGACAGCACAATTAAGCCATTATGGATATCTTAACCCAAGAGAAGTTTAAGAAGTACTCTCACATAGCAATTAACAAAGACGTATTATGCAAAATCTGAAACATGACGTGCAACAAATCTTATGTGCTCCCTCATCTTGGAATGAAAATCATCATTCCAACATATCTTCTTGCCATTGTCAACAGAACCGTACAGAACAGAGTCTGACTTATCCCCTTGAAGAATGCCAGGTAAAACGCTCTGCAACGGAATGTATAAAAGCAATTGAGGGCCAGCTAGAGATCAATTTAAGCAAGCCAAAATAGAAATAGCAATCATGAACAAAAGCTTCCAAGTATGTGCACAAATATGTCCTAACACAACACGATTTAGTAAACAAAAGCAAAAATTGCTGATAATAAATAACAGGTCATGTAACTAATGTTACTGTAAAAAATATTTGCCAACGAGTCCATCAATAAAATTAATAATAATAATTTTTTTTTTCCTACAAGTGCTTATATCCTTTCTTGTCAATAAGAATGTCAATAGAGTTGGCTGCAACAGAAGATGTAACTAAGACTCTATGTGAGAGAGAGAGTCGGGAACAGGAAAACACAAGCATGAAACAGAAAGCAATCCCAGTATCTTAACAAATACCTTTGCAGAAAATATGTGTTATATCATAAAAACACTTTAAGAATAAATGATATATCAAATACGGTACAGATCTTATTTTTAATAATGAGCTATTGGCCAGAGCTCAACTGGCACTTCTGTCTCCCACAATAATTAGTTGGATTGTGAGATCGTGAGTTTAAGAACCATTGGGTGCATGTGTAATTTAACAATAAAAAAAAATTTGAATTCTATTTTGGCAGTATTTTATTTTTCTATATTCAAAAAATAATTAGGAGCCTAGAACAGTACTACAATCTACAAATACTTGGCGCTGCTTTGACTTCTCAGCTGTTCTTTTTATATAGAAAAAGGAAAAAAAAAAAAACATGAACAGTATGGCAAAGGTGATGAGTCCCGCTTGATTCGTATCTTATCGGAATAGAGTAGTTCTTCTTGAATCTTATAGGAACAGAGTAATTCTTATTAAACAAACTAAAAACATACAAACATCTACACATTACAGCCTAGTAGACTAGTAGTTCTAACCACCATAGTACTATTACACATCTTTTCACATTCTTCAAGCATCAATATAGCATATGATGGCTTTTAATATGCATAATGCAGAGCACACAAGAACAAATTCAGTCATAATTGTATCCTAGTTTACTTCAGGCGGTGACTCCATTTTCTTTCACCTCTTTACCCAATGTCTTGTCATCTTTCACAACATCAACACCATTCTCTTTGACATCTTTAGCAGAAGACTCATCAACTTTCACATCTTCTTGAGTAGCTTCTTGCTTCTCTTTCTCTTCTTCCTCTGCCTTTAACCGTGCCTCTTCCTCAGCCTTCTTTGTTGCTTCCTCTTTGGCCGTCTTAATAGCTTCAATCAATTTCTTTAAACAAGTCTCAGCATCTTCATTCTGTGACTTAGGCATCAAATTCTCAGCAACATCAGCAGGAGTCATATCGGTTTCCTCCAACAAATGGTCAACGGTCACAAACAATTAATGTGAGTCAACATCCAAATAATTCTTGGCAAGAACCTTGAATGCATCAAAGCCACAATAGGACATTTCTATGTGCATGTCCATACGTCCCCTCCTAATGAGAGCCGTATCAAGCTTTTCCACATAATTAGTGGTGAAAGCAATGATCCTCTCTCCCCCACAAGCTGACCAAAGCCCATCTATAAAATTCAACAAACCAGAGAGAGTGACCTTACTACTACTTTCTTCTTCTCCTTTGGCCATTTTACTAGTGGGGTCCTTCTTTTCCTCATCCTTCTCTTGCTCCTTTTTCTTTTTTCGTTGACCCGTAAGATCAAGTGAGCAATCAATATCTTCAATCACAATAATAGACTTACTTGTCGTCTCGATCAAAAGCCTCCTCAGCTCCGTGTTGTCCTTAACCGTCCTGTCGTCAATTCAAGATCATAGATATCATAGCTCAAGTAGTTAGCCATAGCAGCAATCATGCTAGACTTACCAGTTCCGGGAGGACCATAGAGAAGATAGCCACGCTTCCAGGCCTTGCCAATCTTAGCATAATACTCTTTTCCCTCCCTGAACTTATTAAGGTCATTGATGATTTCTTCCTTTTTCTTCGAGTCCAATGCCAAAGTGTCAAAACTTGCTGGGTGCTCAAAAGTGACATGGCTCCATTTGGTTGATCTGTAGCCACCCCAATTCTGACTAGGATTGTTGATGCACAGCTTCCTTTGTCGATTTCTCACCGTTATTGCTTTTCCTTCTTGCAGGACATGATTGATGTATTTCCCACAGAGAGTTTCTCGGTGAGATTTATGGAAAGTGAGCTTGTAATACCTCTTCTCCTCCATCTCTGGGTAGAAAGAAAATGACTGTGTTCTTGGGGGCGATTTTCTTTACACCCCACCAAACCTTCATGCCTTCAAATTCGTCTGTAACTTCTTCGTTCTCATCCATGCTCAGTTGTACAGGTTGACAGCTGTCTTTGACAACTACTGCTTTAAGATTTTTAGCTTCGCTGGAGGACTTGCTACTGAGGTATGTTTCAATGGCAGCATAGGCTTCACTACGCTTAAGATACTCGCCAGTGAATTCAGGGAAGTTAATTTGGATATAAGGGTACACGAAACTAGTCAATTTCTTAGCATGACTTAGGATTAGGCTACGAAGATGGTGAGGGAAATATTTGTCAAACATGGCCCAAAGAAACATTGCGGTCGCAATTAGTGAGCCTAGTTGAGACCATGTTTCCCCCATCATCATCATTTTTCTCTTCTGAAACCTTTTATGAGAGTTGTTAGGAGAAAACGTTTGCTGATAAAAGAACAACTCCGAGCTACATTATATATAGAAATTAAATTGTACTGCTAGCTGTCATTTCTTATTTATTTATTTATTTGATTTGTCTTTTTTATTTTTTTATGTTTAGGTTTCTCTCATGCATTCCTTTCCAAGTAATTTCCAAATTATAATGAAACAAAATTTACACATCAGGGGAACCACACTTACTACAATAGGGACCCTCCACACAGCCCAGTTTTCGTCCTCTGGTCTAAAAAAAAGCAATTCTGTGTTGTGAAGTTTCGCAAACGAGAGAGATGCTTACATGTTGTCAAAGCATACTCTACCGGATTGTGTAGAATATATACCTGACTATAACATTCATTTGATGTAGCAAGCCTACAGTTTTGTGAATTGCAAAAGGTATTGGAGATAGGGTTAACTGACCATAGCTCTCAATATCGACCATGTCATTGTCTCTGGTACTGTGTGAGTGGTCTTGCAGCAATTATATGCATCCCCTCTTTCCAAACAACTGATGAGACTAGCATACGGACTCCAGAGGTCCTAGTCGATGAGGTCTTGAATCTTATGAGTTTTAAAGTCTACAATACAATCTTAGCCTTAAAGTTCATATGTTGAGCACTTTTAGTCTTTCATGTTTCTGGTAGCGTTTTAGTCCTTAAGTTTTAAAAATGAAAGCAATTAGTTTCTTTTTCTACTTCCGTTAATTTTCTTTTGTATGTCACTAACAGAGCAATGAGGTGACATTTTTAAATAACGTATTAGCTAGATTTTTTATTAAAAATATTATTGTATGGTTCTCCAACTCATAACCATATGATATTAGTACTTCTCCCGATTGTTGGGTTTAATTTTGGAAACTTCCATGACGATGCATCTTGGTTGATAATATAATATAATATGTAAATGCCACAAATATTATAACTAAAGCAATAAAAATATAATGACATAGATGATAGGGTCATATTTTGTGTAATTGGCTAATCTTTTGATAAAATGCATTTTACTTGTAATTTGGTAGATCTAAGATGAGTTTAGTACTTCAAGAAACATTTTGTTCAAGTCAAGTATTAAAGACTGGTCCAAGATACAAGTGGAAAAAAGTTGTTCATTAAGGCTAAACAAATAGCTCGACAGAAGCCTGCTATTGAGACTTAATGCGAAACTTGATAAATAGCTCGACAGCAACTCGATCTATCAAAAATTAGGATTTCAAAATTTCCAAATTTGAAATCTGGCCCAACCTTGCTTATTTGTTTTGGGTTTCTTTTCTCACAACTCTAAACATATATAAGGTTATTTTTTAAAGGCTATCATATACGGATACAAAGACCAAAAGCCTTATTTCTTTGTGAGAAGCTACTGCGTTTGTACACCATAAGATTTTGTAACCAAGTGCTTCCAGATCTTCATTGTTGATGAAGTGAAGAACTTTGCAGCTGACAACATTTATTCAAGTTGCTAGAGTTAGTCACGTACTTGGGATCCATGTAAAAGATTAGTCACAAATTAGAGGTTTGTGCATTAAGGGAAAGAATGCTACTATAAGATCAAGTCCAATTGGGTATTAGAGTGAAGGTTCAATTGTAAGTTAATATTTCAGGATAGGCCAAGGGTAGTTGGTAAGATTCCTTATACTTGAAACCGCTTGATTATTGATTAGCGGATTCTTAGGAGTGGTAATCTTAAAATCACACAGTGGGGTTTTTGCCTTGCGAGGTTTTTCCCATTTGCAACATATCACCATGTCAAATTTATTTTCCACGGCATTTAGTATTTTTGGTGATTTATTGGTGCCTCTACAATTTGCATGCAATTGAATCTAATTAATCAACTTAGGTAATTGAATTAATTAACTGAGGTCAAGTTATCTTAATCCAACAATAGAGATTAGTCAAGAAGTGGAAAATTTTAATAGACACAACCTAGCATAATTTAATAGTCTATAAAAAATAAAAAAATAAAATAAAAATCATTAGTTAATGTCATTGGTTCCTTATCAATTTCATACAATTCATTTAAAAGTGATGATGTCAAAACGAATGAGTAATTAATTGCCCTAAAGAGTACCTTTGTCAATTCACAGACTTTATGTTTTACAAATACATTCACTTAAATTAAGCCGAACCAAAGTGGATTAAAAATGCCATGTTAATGTGGCACAACAAAAGCATAACAACTATAAATACTATACTAATAGTTTAGATATTAAGAGTTTGAGATCTATATTTTTTTTAATAGATTTGGGTTTAGATTAAGAGCTCTCAACCCAAACCTATCTTTTCTAATAAGATAAGTGCACAAAAATGGACCGAAGTGGTCCGAATAAAACTGAAGTAGATCAAAAAGGACCAAAGTGGACCAAATAAAACAAAAGTTGACAGAATGGACCAATATGGACCGAAGTGAATCAAATGGAAATGAAGTGGACTAAATAGGACCGAATAAGACCAAAGTGGGACCAAATGGATTGAATAAGACCAAAGTTGACTAAATAAGACGGAAGTGGAAAGAATAGGACATAAGTGGACCATATAGGACAAAAGTGACCAAAGTAGACTGAACTATGTCCAAAGTTGACAAAATAGAACCAAAGTGAACTGAATAGAACTGAATGGACTGAATAAGACCAAAGTTGACCAAATAAGACCAAAGTTGACAGAATAGGGCCAAATGGATCAAAGCAGGGGCGGAGCCACATAGTGGCTTGGGGGGCCGTGGCCCCTGCAAAATTTTTTTTTTCCCATTAGACTAGGAAGAGAAAATAACTAGGCCCCCCAACATTACACAGCCGGCCCCCCCTACCCATTTCTCACCCATTTTCCCAGCCCTCAATCAAAAATTAGGAACACGTCAAATTAAAAAAAAAAAATATATATATATATATATATATATGTATGTATATATCTGTTCTACTTTCAAGTAAAAAAAAAAAAAAAGCCCAAAAAAAATTTGAACTAAAATCTGAAAAAAAAAAAAAAAAAAAAAAATGGTAACAGAGCCCACGGCAAGCCAAGCCCACGGCGAGCCCAAGCTTGCTCACGGCAAGCCCACAAATTCTCAACCAAAAAAAAAAAAAACCAATACAGAAAATCAGAAACGAACCTATCACGTCGCTGGTAGAGAGTTGAAACCCATCACGTCGCTGGCAGAGGCAGAGAAATCAAACCCCAATACAAAAAGCACATCAAACTCTAGCAAACCCAAACTCCAGCAAACCAAACAGAGTGTTTATCAAACCCCCCCCCCCCCNTTGAATCTTATGTTTAAGGTAATAGCAACCATAAGTCCAATGTCCCCTTCCTTGCATATGGTATTCACATCGAGCATTCGGATCATACCATGTCGGTAATAGACTTGGCAGAGCCTTAGGTGGCACTGGAGTAATGAGTCCTGCTGAGATCAAATCTAGATGTTTTAAGATAATAGAGACTGACATTACTTACTTAGCTAGCAGAGCAAATTTCTTCCATAGAAGTTTCTGTTAATGTTTTATATGCTATGAATCAATAAATAATATATTTGTTTTCCAATATAGAGGCTGAAATTTTAAGCTACTTTGGCTAAAGTTCCCTTATTGGAGACGGGTTTTATGATTCTCATTGTTGAAAAAAGAAAGAAAGAAAGAAAAAAGGAGTTGGGGTAACTAACAATAAGTTCATTGTCAAAAGCTACAAATTTGTTGAGGAAACTTGGATCAGAGTTTGGCCTCAGTTCTGCAGGGCATTAGAAATAAATGCTGAGGTCAGTGGCCTTAGGAGAAAATAATGAGAATACAAACAAGTAGATTTGTGTAATATTCAATACAAAATGGAAAAATATGTATATTTTGGTCATGGACCTCCAAGATAGATTTGTATCTCTATTACATTTAGAGTATCAGGTAATTTATCTCTATTACATTTAGTGGCAAAAATCAAACTATATTAAACAGACATGGCAACAAGCCCTACATAAGCAACATTCTCAGAAGTTTTCCAATTTTCACATTATTGTGATCAATGATAATTAGCAATGAATTATTGTAATTATGAAGATCATGGTCAAAAGCCCCAAAGTTGTTGAGAGAATTTTATCAGGATCTACCAAAGATATTATAAATGCACAACCCCTGTGGTTCATAACAACTCCCATCCTTTCCAACATAAGAACCCCCCACCCCCCCCCCCCCCCCAAAAAAAAAAGAAAAAATTTTCAAACACTGGATCAGAGCAATCCTGCTATAAAGTTTTAACCTGTAGTCAAGAGTTTTTTGTGAAACTCCTACCTGTCCTTGACTATTTAATTAAATCTGAAAAAAAATAAATAAATAATGTATGAAACTTGGAAGTGCAGTGATGTAGGGATAGATGGAGTACCTGGTTGCTGCCACTGTTAGTACTCCTTTAACAATACCTTTTCTCCTGAATTTCCTAACCTTACTTCTCTCACCAAGCAAACAACAAGTCCTACAAAATATAAATGGAAATCAACACCTATGTGCAATTGGAACAACAGTATAATTGCAGAAAAGTCCCTTGATATTCACATAGAAAATAATCGAGTTGTAGACATTTCAAGATCATGATTCATACTCAATTAGCTTGGAGGACATGTTCTTTTAATCAAATTTCAGTGCTAAAAATGAGGACCACCTGTGGTCATTCTTGCCATTGCTCTTGGGAGTCTTGTCTGGAAAAAAAAGTAAACACAAGCCCTCAAGGCCAACCTGTAGCTTCAGCAAGTACAAAAGCTTAGGAAAATTCTGTGTAGAAAATTAGAAATATCGAAAGAAGGATGAGGTGGTGCAGCTGCTTGCTGAAATACTGATGGGAAGATGAGGTTAAATACTTACAGGAAGTATTGGGTGTGGTCCGTGCAGAGGGAGGTTGGGTAGGCTGGCTGCAAGCACCCTGGAATTTAAAGCAAGGTAATAATTTTCAAAATCACAAACAGAAATCTCATACGACTATTGACAGCATATTGTTGTTTGAAAACATGTAGAATAGTGCAGCACTCCTTGAAAATAAATTAAGAAAGAAAAGTAAAGAGAGTAATAAAAATCAAAGCAGATTCGGAACTGTGTTTCATTCCAAGGCATAACTTGTATCCATGAGCTTAAGATTCGCCTGGAGTTTGCTCCTAGAAATATAGCCATCCCTACCTCCTCATGCTAATCCCATGAACATAATAAAAGTCAAACAGCAATTGCTGGTAGTCAGCTGATAAATCCATAACATTCACAAAAAAAACAAGGATTATCGATAGTCAAGCAAATGCTTAATTCAGTAGTAACCAAAAACAAAGTCAGAACATACTATTAATCATTTGAAATTCCCAGGGTGCCAAGTTAAATAATTGTCTAAATAAGGAACAAGCTTTTTCTGCAATGGACCACATTAATGCCTCTTCCTAGGACTGGTCAATAAATTGCTATTTCTGCAAAAGAAAAAAAGAATAAATAACAATCATGGTTCTATCGTTCACTAAAAAATTATTCCAAATAAATAATAAACTAATAAATACATCAAATCACTTATTCAGTATCCAGCTGTCCCATGTTACATCATTCCATAACTTTTCCAATGAATAGGAAGATGAAAGCTGAATTATTTATTTTTTTGGGTTATATTGTGATACATGAATTTTTGTTTGGAATTAAGGTTTAGTTGACTTCAGTATTAATTACAAAAGCAAAAAATTCAACTCCAGGGAACATTCTAGTGAATCTATAAGAAATGCAGGGGAAGAAATGAGTTGAGAAAGAATATTGGCCTGACCAAAAATAAAAGGCATAAATGCATAATTAAATAACTAAAACCAAGGAAATAGAATTTTTTTTTTTTTTCTAATACACAATAATCTTCTTGTTATTTCATAAATGAACAGATTATTGGGAGAGAGAAATTCTCTCTCAAAAAAATGTTTTTACTGCTTCTTGAAGCACATTTCAGTTATGGTACCAAATCAATATGACAATTTGCCAGTTTCTGTACAACAAGTGTTTACCAAACTGTAATATTATGTTGCTGCATGTGAATGAAGAAAACAAGTGATGAGGACTGTCTACACTTTCAGTTTCATATGATCATCATCGATTAATATGAGGGTGAAGTGAGCAATCTTGCTCCATTCTTTTCCCCTCTTCTCATCGCAGCACTGTTCCTTCAACAAAGGAGACTACTCATCAATCCTCAGTGTCGCAGCCCATCTCTCTAGATAACATGTACTTGAGCTCAAGGCAGAAAGTGATTGTCGCACCATTCCTCGGCCAGTCCTTTATTAAGTGAAAATTTTTTCAGATATATTTATCAAAAAGATAAACGTACAAATAAATATAAATGTAATCAAACTAAAATGGGTAGAGTGCAACACTACAACACATTACCTGAATATAAAACAGGGGCGTGGGTCACAATTGATATCTATAAATTCATAAAAGCTATGTTTTCAGTCAAATTGAGAAGCTGAAATGGGAGCTATGAGGCATCATTCTGCATTTCACAACATTACACCACTGAATAGACAAATACTCTTTGGAATAATGCGCAATGTTAGAGATATATATTAGACATATTAGCCCAATGTAATAGGCCCAAGCCCATTCCTGCTTGTACCAGTAGTCTAGGGTTTAGTCACCTATATATACTCATGTTAGAGTTCATTGTAACACTGATTATTGTACTACACTCTTATACAATAAAGATGTAGCCCTTAAGAGATTCCTCCGTGGATGTAGGCCATCAAGGCTGAACCACGTAACCCTTGTGTTCTCAGTGTTCCTATTCTATACTTTTCCTCTTCCGCATCCACTATAGCATATACAACATGATATAACATATCACGTTGCTAATATAATAATGCTAATATTTAACACGCAATACGAATAAATTTAAGAAATATGTCGTATGAGTATGAGGTTTAATTTTGATAGAGGCTAGCTAGTCATTCCCATTTAAAAAAAATGATTTTTTTGGAATAAGAAAATAACAAAGAGATCTGCGACACTGGCTGCGATGGTTCATGGGAATAAACAAAATTCAGAATTAAACAGAAGAAAGTACAAATTAGTGCAGAAACAAATACCTTATGTGATGACTTCACGGTCAATCCTTATGATGGGGATATGAGAAATTTTGCGCCATTCTTTTCCATTCTTTCTCCGACACCGCTTTTTTAGCAAAGGGCACTTATAAATATCTAGAATAGAAAGGGAGGTTATCGCAGTTCGAAATCTCCAACTGTTTAAGCAAGGTAAGGTGTTGAAATCCCTTGCCATTGAGTGATGTCAGATGTGGAAATGAAATGTCGAGGCGGATAAGAGAAGGGGCAACAACGCCTCCTCCGGTAAGCTTGGGACATCCGATAATGCGAAGCTCTCGGAGGGTTGGGAAAACTCCGCCTTCAATATAAACCATTCCTTCCACTCTGGCATCCATTTAAATGTTAATATTTCTAGGGATTTGAATGGCTTATTAGTTTCCCAAGAGCCATCCCCGTAGAACTCACTATCCACACATGATACTCTGCCCAAACCTTCAATTGAGAGTTCCTTAAGGGCAAGTAGCTGCCCAAGTGGAGGCAAGGAGGAACAGTATCTACAATCATCAAGCTTTAGGGACACCATATTAGAGAATGAACATGCTCCTAACCAACTTGGATATTCTGCACCATAATAAGATATGATGGAGAGAGATTTCAAGTTCGTATGAGGACACAACTGCTCAAGCACATCTCTTTCTTGTTCTGAATCATAGTTCTCATGACCGCTTCCCCATTTCAACTTCAACTCTGACAAGCCCTTCTTATCCTTCAAATTAACCTCCTTTGCATCTCTTGTTTGATAAACGTTTTCCAAGTTTGATATACACAATGATCCAGAAAGATGTGGAAGCTCTCCTAACTCTTTAATGCTACTCCCACTATGTTTTTCTTTTCCCACACAAAGAGCACTTAAATTTTGGAGACTTCTTAATTTACCCATGTGTATTGAACCCCCCCCCCCCCCAATACACAAACCAAAACCAAACCCGGAACCCCAGCAAACCAAACCCAGTAACCCACGGTCACGTCGCCGTGGCTCGCTCGGCGTCATCGTCGTGCTCGCCCAGTCGCCCCTCATCGCAGATCGCCTCTCGGCCCTCATCGAGTCATCGGAGATCGCAGATATCATTCTGCCTCCACTCCGGACCTCCGGTGCAGCGGTGCTCGTTGGTAGTTGCTCCCTCCGGACCTCCGGTGCCACAGCGAGCCCAAGATCGCAGATCGCCTCCCTCAAGGATCAAGGTTTCTCTTTGACTCTCTCTCATCTCAGTCTCTCTCTCTTTATCTCACTCTCACTGAATGAAAAAAATGAAATGAATTTTATGAAGGAGAAGGACTGAAGGAGGCTCTTTATTCTTTGTCTTTAATAGGCAGCTTGATCTCACATCTCGGTAAGTCCCTCTCTCTCTTTTGAACTGTGACTCTCTCATTGGCTGGGTTTTGTTTTTTTCCTTCTTTTTTTTTTTGTCTTTTTAAATGCGGATTTATCTTATCCGGTTAATGACTCTTTTTTCCTGTTTTTGTCTTTTTAAATGTGGCTTTATCTTATTCTTTTTTGTTGGTTAGTGACTCAGTGTGTTGGTATTTGGTGAAATATTAATTGTTATTTAGTGTAACGTGTGTTGTGATTTGTGATTGGCATTGCGAAATTTTCTAATTGTAGCTGGCTATTGTAATCAGATTTGGGATGCATGTTGTGCTTGTCTGTTGAGTGGGGTGGGGAGGGGGTAGATGGGCTATAGGCACATGGGCTAAACAATATAACAAATTAAAGTAGTATAATTAATGGCAAATAAATTAAAGCAATATAGTTTATTGTTAAATTAAATAATAATAATTAAAGCTATATAATTAAATTAACCAATATATTATAAAAGACAAATTAATTAAATCATTTTTGTTTTTTTAGGGGTTATTATTAATTAAAGTTGTATTAAAAATGGGCTGACTGTTTAAATTATAGTGAAAATTTTGTTTTTTTTTTCTTGATTATGAATAACATTCATATAACTAAGTAAAAATTTCTAATTAATTTTTTTTTTTTAAATTCTTTTTAGGTTAATTTTTGAGTCATATTCTTAAAGCTAAAAGAATTATGAACAAACGAAAAACAATTGATGCATTCTTTAAGAAAAAAGATGCTAGCAATTCAGAAATTAGGATACCTGTGGCTGTAGAAACAAATCTTAATACTTCAATACCTGATGAACACCCCTCCAAATGTCCAAAACTTCAATTTGAAGAGATAGATCGTAATCTAGGATCACGTAAACAAATATGTGAATTTCTTATCAACCAACAAGATGAAATCCGACGAGCTTATCTCAAAGAAGGTCCATATCAACCTGAAAATATAGACTATCCATACAATGATGATACTCATCGTCGTCGATTTCAACCTTCATGGTTTGGTTCACATAAGGATTGGTTGGAATACTCACCTTCAATGGATGCGATATATTGTCTACCTTGCTAACTTTTTAGTAAGAAACCAATAGGTCGTCCCGGATCAGATATATTCATTTCACGAGGTTTTAATAATTGGAAAAAGGTGAAAAATGGAATGAATTGTCCTTTAATTCGTCATGAAGGGATATGATGATATATGAAAGTTGATAATTTTGTATCCAATAGACTTAAGAATTATATTTAGTACATTTATGTTACAACCCAGCCCCCCGATGTATTTATTCCTGGCTACGCCCCTAGATCAAAGTACCCGAAAAGACCAAAATGCTAGGTTGATGTGGCTCAATAGGAGTTTAGCAACAATAAATGGTACACTTAATCATTTAGATATACTAGTTTTATATATATAATTTAGATATACTAGTTATTGTCCCATGTACATAAATTTTTTATTTTTAAACATATAATTATTATTCTTTAGGCATCGGAAGTTTTTTTTTTTTTCTATGTATTTCCTAAGAAATATAAAAAGTATTATCAAAGGGTTTGAATTGTATTGCATTTTTTTTTTTAACCTAAACTGGATAATTACAATTGGTTTAAGACTTTATACATCTAATCCCGTAACAAACTCGGTAAACTGACTTAATTACAAACATTACAAGTCGTTGAGATTCCAAAACTAACTGATTTGCTGATGTGTATGTATTAGTGAACACACGTGTAGACCGGCACTATCCTGTAAGCAACATGACTGTGTTTCACGTCTCAATTCTTTAATCTCTTAGTTGACAAAACGACACCGTAGGACTTTTAAGTCTGCGACACTGTTTCCTTTCACGCTTGATTAATGAAATTGTATTGAAGTTGAAAACGGTGTTGTTTGGTTCTGTTGGTTAACAACCTCGTTTTGTGGTTGTTGACATCCATATTAGAGCATTCGCATCAGCTCATTTATAAATTTTTCTATTTTATACATTCAAAACTTACTTTTTCTATTTTACACACTTAATTTTATAAGACACTTATATCAGTCTGTCTATTATACACATTTATTTAAATAAAATATTCACTCTTCTCAATTTTTTATTATTTCTCTCAACTACTTACGCGCTCCCTCTCTTAACAGATTACCTCTCTCTCTCTCTTCTCATTTTTTTTCTTAACAGCCTCTCTCTCTTATCTCTCTCTCTCTTCATCTCGTTCTTTCTCAAAAAACTACCAACCCAGATAAAGTTCTTCACCGGATTCAAAACATTTCTTCACCGGGCGGTCCAGAAATCAAGCTCCGGCGACCCAGATCGCGTCTTCACTGGCAGATCTACGAACCAAGCTCCAGCGACCCAAAACCAAGCCCCGACGACCCAAATCGCGTCTTCACCAGCCGATCCACGAACCATGCTCCATGAACCAAGCTCCGGCGACCCAGAACCAAGCCCCGGCGACCCAAATTGCGTCTACACCGGCCGATCCACGAACCAACCTCCGGCGACTCAGAACCAAGCCCCGGCGACCCAGATCGTGTCTTCACCGGCCGATCCACGAACCACGCTCCACGAACCAAGCTCCGGCGACCCACGAACCAAGCTCCGATCTCTCTGTCTTTTGGTTTGTCTGTGTGGGTTTGTTTGTGTGTTGATATGTGTTTGTGTGTGGGTGTGTTTGTGTGCATCTGAGGAAAAGAAAATGAGGAGCTGAGGTCGTTGTGCACGGAATGGGGAGAGAAAATTTGGTGCGAATGGATAATATTATTTTAATATATACACGAGCTACAATACTCGTGTATATTTACACGGGTACTGTAGCTCAGCGAAAAATATGGCCGGTTTTACATATTTTTACACCCACTGATGTGAGTGTTTTTTTGCTCAAAATGTACAAAATTTGCACTGTATATGTATTTTAGAAGACTATAACTGATCTGATGTGAATGCTCTTATATTAGCATATTACACTAGTGTGTGTTACTCGTGTGTTTTCATAACTAAAAACATTAGTTAAACTCACGTTTTTAGTTTAATATAATATGAATCATGTTTCTTCCTCTCTCCTTGGCAACTTCAATATTTTGCTTTTGAATATAAAAATATTTTAATCTAGTCATATATATAATTGAAATGCATTTCCAAAAACCTAATTGGCCGGAGTAAGTTAGCCTATTCAATTTTTGTAATTGGGCAATCTATAAAAAGCCGCATCAAAGCCTCTTCCTCGGCTTCACAATGCATCCCTTTTCTTTTATGTCCATTCTCTTCTGGATTACATCTCTAGTTGATTGAGCAACTTCATTGAGAGCTTACATGAAGAATTGGGGACCTATAAGAGAGAGTTTGCCATGTTGGACTTGAGATAGATAAATCTGTAGGATTTTCTTCTTGATTCTGTATGGAAGGTTTTCCGAACTTTTCTTTCATTACATCAAACTTGAATTATGTCGTGGAATTTATAATAAAAAAAATATATTTATAGGGTGTTAATTATTTTGCATTCTCTTTTTTAAATATTAGCATTGATGCACCATGTTGAATATATTAGAATAAATGTGAAAATGGAAGCATAAAATAGAGAACACAAGAACACAAGGAGTTATGTGGTTCAACCTAAAGGCCTATATTTACGAAAGATACTCATAAGGGCTACATCTTTATAAGAGAGCATGGTTTGAAAACCCAAACCATTCAATGAACCGTAAAAATGAGAGGTTCAAGGTTTTTGAGGTTGGACCGAGGTTGAACTAGGGTCGAACCGTGATGACGTTATAATTAATTTAATAATTAAATAAAATAAAAAATGTATTTTAAAATATATAAATAGTTGCAAAATTGACTAAAAATGTCTAAAAATAATTGAAACAGAATTTAAAATAAAATTTATTGATATTATAAGGTTAATATAAAATAGTACAACATAAATAAGCATTAAAAAAATATTTCATAATAATCCTACAAGTCTAAATTATTTTGATTAAATAAAAAAAAAATTACTTTTGATTAGTTTAGTAAATTCACATGCAAATGCATTATTCTTTAATCAAAATTGAATTAATCAAAGGAAATAAATTTAGTAATATTTAATAAATTGAGAGAGGTGTGATATAATAAGTTGAAAAATTGAAACTGACGTAAATCTATAAAAAATATAATATACTTCATAGTTGTTAACGAGCAACATGTGTGGTGTGTTGGTCATGATGCTGGACTTGATTCTTAAATAAGGCATAGGTCACAAGTTCAAAACTCCACGGCCCCCTTTTCTCTATTTTTAAAAAATAAGTCAACTTTTTGATTGGTTGAACTGGCCTACGGTTCAGCTAGTTTTTCGGGTTGAACCCCGATTCAAAAGGTTCACTCAAAATATTTAAATGCCCGTTTTTCACATATAAAAATCCAAATTTGTGATCAGTTCACAAGTAACCCAGTCCAATCGGCCGGTCTAGTCCGGTTCTAATAACCTTGTGAGAGAGTAGTACAAATTCTTGTGTTACAATGAACATAACATAGATATATATATATATATATATAGTGGGCTAAATCCTAGACCAACCACACATTAACTATGGTTAATAGACTTCGGAAAATTATTAGGTACTCCCGAAATACCATAAATGCGTACTCCCTCTTCTCACATGAATTGTGGGTCCTACCATGAATTTAATTAGTGAGACCTACCATTCATGTGAGAGGAAGGAGTACGCATTCATGGTACTCCGGGAGTACACAATAATTTCCCATAGATTTCTAATACACGTAGAAGACATTGCTTACACACATAGAAGCATTGGGCTTTGGCCTATGCTATTGAGTTAATGAGATTAAATTCTATAAGGATGGGGTGTAAAACCTATGTTTTACACCATCCAATAAGTGATTGCCAAATCAGCATTTTACTTAAAATTTATTAATATTCAATACATCCTACCACACTTAATAATATCTCGATAGATTCCCAATTTGGTTGGATTTATATATGGGTATTGGAATTGATTGAGTGTGATTGAGTTTATTCTTAAATATGTGATAAGATGATGTGGCATGTTAGGATTGGAGGGGTAAAACATGGGTTTTACACCACGTCCTTATAGAATTTAATCTCTTGAGTTAATATACCTCTAGCACTCCCTCTCAAACTCAAGGTGGAAGCTCGAAGAAGCCTTGAGGTTGGATAAGCTTGGGAAGATCCCTTGAAATTTGCCTTGAAGAAACCATGAAGATAATTATGAAGATGCCTTGAAGAAGCCAAGGAGAAAGCTTGAAGAATGACCTTGGAAGAGACCAAAAGGATCTAGCACTATGAAAAATAACTATGTTCAATGAAGGAGATGTCTGCAAAATGCTATAGAAAGGTTGCGTCAATGACCAAGAAGGCTACTATTAGGGCTGTCCAGCAACTCGTTGGACCTAATCCGACCTGAAGACCCATGGGTGGATCCGAATCACTAGACGGGTAGGATGCGGGCCTGATAAGTTTAAAATTCGGTTTAACGGGTCGGTTTTGGATCACTTGAATTCTAACATGTTCAAACCGACCCGACCACCTATAATTCTAAAATGAATTTTTCCTTGGTACCTTCTAACTTTTAAGTCTTTCTAGTTCTACACTGAACACACCTCAGCCCTTAAACCTCTTTCTCAAAAACAAAATACACGCCTAAAACATAGTTTTCAAAAAACTCTCTCTCTCACTTAGATCTCTCACTGTGATATCTCTCTCAAATCCTTGACCCACGCCTTCTTACTGCCGCTATCTCTTGTTGTTGATTTGTGCTCTATTGTCGCCCCTAACCCTAGCCTCCATAATGCCACTGTCGTTGAGTTGGACCTATTGCTGCCGTCACTAACTCAAAGGTCAAATTTAAACTCCACATCATGATGAATCCTTCCTCTAATCTACTTGAAATCTCCTCTGATCTTTGCAGTCTATCGGTTAGTAAAAAAAATATTGTTTTTTTTTTTTTTAAATGAACTGATTTTATGGATGTGGTAATGGTGGAGGAAGGAATGGTGGTGGTGGTGGTGGTGTGGGTTAGTCTTATCTCCCTCTTTTTCGTTTCAATCTCATGGATCTGTTGTCCTTGACTTGGTTTGTGTTATTTGGATTTTGATTTCTTTTTTGTTTTTTGGGTTTTGATTTCTTTGTTCTCTTTGTTCTGGGTTTTGATTTCTTTGTTCTCTTTGTTCTTGATTTTGATTTCTTTTTTCTAGGTTTTGATTTCTCTGTTCTGGGTTTTTTTTTCCTTCTAAGCTATTTGTTCTGGGTTTTGATTTGTATCTTGTTGTGATTCAAACTCGAAATCACCCGATGGTTTTGACCCGTTCAACCGATGACCCTTGCCACCAGGTCCAACCAGAACTTTCAGTCGACCACGGGTCCATATTCCGGTCACCCGATTCACTCGAGTCGGATGTGGGTCAACTCCAAACCCAATCTGATCCGAACCATGGACAGTCCTAGCTACTATGACCAGAGAATGGCTACATCAAAAGCCTGAAAAAGATCGATGAAGAGAACATCATCATGAAGCACAATTTGCAAGTCTTTGTGCGTGGGAGAGTCCCAAAATAAATGAGAAATGGTCAATTTAAGTGATTTACAGGTTTCAAAAAAAGAAATGGAGCCCCAAAATCAGGAATTTACATGAAAAACTGAGCAAAATAGGGCTACTAAATTTTTTTACCCGTAGTCAAAAGTCAACTTAAAAGTGAAAGTCCAAGGTCAAAATCAACCCTAAAAGTCCACAGTCAGCTAGCCAGTTGTCCACGGGTCAAATTTTGGTGAGGTTGGTTTGAGTCAACTGAGTCAGATGATATAGACAGATCGATAAGATACATGGTAAAAACATAATGGATGACATGGTGCTGATAGGGTAGTCGACATGGCTAAGAGTGACATCATCATGATGTCAGAGGCATGCCGGCACGTGGAAGTGCATGAGAGGCCAGAGAGGCATATGGCATGGCGGTGGAATGTGGAGGCACGTACTACGGAAAGCAATGACAAGGCTTCAGTGGTTTTGCAGATCAGATAACGACAAAGCCATCGAAGTGACACGTGCCCAAACAAGGATATTTGTGAGTAATAATCATGAAAAGGCACATGAAATTCCACTAGAAAAGCTCGACCGTATGATTGGTTTCATCAAAAGAAGGCAATATTTGCACAGATTTAAGAGGAAAGTTATGGCTTGCTTAGGAGTTATCAGATCTAGAACGCAGTGGTTGGCGATAGTGCTAAAGATGAATAGGCAATAGTGGTGGCTAACGTCTGACATCGGTTGGACCTTCTGGGTCTAGAGCTAATGGTTGCAACTTAAATGAAGGCAAATCTATAGTTTTGAAGGCAATGGATCTAGGGATCAAGCTTGACGGAGAGATAGATTTTGCTAGAGTATAAGAACAGAGTTTGGCTTTGATATAATGTTAAATGTCAGCATTGATAAACCATTTTGAATATGCTAGAATAGATACAGAAGTGAAGACATAAAATAAAGAATGCAAGAATGTAAGGGATTATGTAGTTCAATTTAACAGTCTACATACATGAAGAAAACCCTTAGGTGTTACATTTTTATGAGAGTGTAGTACAAACCCTAGACTAACCATACATTAACTATGGGCTAACACACCTCTAACCCTCTTTTCTTTCTTTCTTTTCTTTATTTATTTTATTGTTATTGTACTTTTCAAAATATCGTTCTTTCTAATTCAAACAATAATTACAATATTAATGGGTAAATCAACTCCCACGCTCGACAAGAAATCTTGGTGATAGTCTCTTTTCTCTTAAAAATATAAGGACCAAAATATCTAGCTGTGCTATTAAGATGCCAAAGGAAAGATTTAGAAGATGATTGTATTATATATTGTGGCGATAAGAGGAAAGAAAGAACAAGTTAACATAGTGGTTCTTATTAAACAAATTAACTGAGATACATACGTCTATTCAACCTACTATCTGAGTCATTTCTGACCACAACAATACTATTACACAACTATAAATTTTTTTATATGAACCTATTATGTACACAAATACCTACTACATAAAGATCACACTTGGACCTAATTTTTTATTATACATCATGCAGAGAATATACCATTAAACCTGTTCTTCACTTCAGTCCCTGTATCCTAATTTCTTCAAGCGGTGATACCATTATCTTTCACCTCTTTAGCTAAGGCCTTGTCATCTTTCACAAGTACTGCAACGCAAATCTCTTTAACCTTAGCTAAACACCCATCAACTTTCACATCTTCTTGCTTCTCTTTCTCTTCTTTCTCTGCCTTCAACTGTGCCTCCTCCTCAGCCTTCTTTTTTGCTTCCTCCTTGGCCGTCTCAAGAGCTTCAATCAATTTCTTCAAACATGTCTCAGCATCTTCATTCATAGACTTAGGCATCAAATTCTCAGCAACATCAGCAGGAGTTATATTGGTTTCATCCAACAAGCGGCCAATAGTAGCAAACAATGTGTGTGAGACAACATCCAAGTAATTTTTGGCAAGAACCTTGAATGCTTCAAATCCACAATAAGACAATTCTATGTGCTTGTCCATACGTCCCCTCCTAATAAGAGCCGCATCAAGCTTTTCCACATAATTAGTTGTGAAAACAATGATCCTCTCTCCTCCAATAGCCGACCAAAGCCCATCTATAAAATTCAACAACCCAGAGAGAGTGACCTTACTATTGCTATCTTCTTCACCTTTGGTCATTTTACTAATAGGACCCTTGGCTTCTTCATCATTCGCTTTCTTTTTTTCCTTCTTTCGCAGACCCGTAAGATCAAGTGAGCAATCAATATCTTCTATCACAATGATCGACTTACCTGTGGTTTCAATTAAAAGCCTCCTCAGCTCTGTGTTGTCCTTAACCGTTGTCAATTCAAGATCATAGATATCGTACTCCAAGTGGTTGGCCATGGCAGCAATCATGCTAGACTTACCAGTTCCAGGAGGACCATAAAGAAGATAGCCACGCTTCCAGGCCTTGCCAATCTTAGCATAATACCCTTTTCCCTGGCTGAACTTAATAAGGTCATTGATGATTTCCTCCTTTTTCTTTGACTCCATGGCCAAAGTGTCAAAAGTTGCTGGGTGCTCAAAAGTCGCATGGCTCCATTTCTGTGCTCTGTACCTTTCCCAATTCTTGCTAGGATTGTTAGTGTACAGCTTCCTTTGTCGCTTGCTCACCGTTATTGCCTTTCCTTCTTGCAATACATGATTGATGTAAGTCCCACAGACAAAATCTCGGTGAGACTTATGGAAAGTGAGCTTGTAATACCTCTTCTCGTCAATCTCCGGGTAGATAGAAATTGACCGTGTTCTTGGGGTGTTTTTCTTGACAGCCCATGAAAACCTGACCCCTTCAAATTCATCAGTAACCCCTTCGTTCTCGCCCATGCTCAGTTGTACAGGTTGACTGCTGTCTTTGACAACTACTGCTTTAAGATTTCTAGCTTGCTTCGAGGACTTTCCACTAAGGTATGTTTCAATGGCAGCATAGGCATCACTACGCTTGAGATCCATGTACTCGTCACTGTCTTCGCCAATGAATTCATTGAACGTAATATTGATATAGGGGTACACGAAACTCGCCAATTTCATACCATAACTAAGGATAGAGCTACGAAGATGATCAGGGAAATAGTTGTCAAACATTGTCCAAAAAAACATTGTGGTAGCAATCGATGTGCCAACTAGAGACCATGTTTCCCCCATCATCGTCATTTTTCTCTTTCTGAAACCTTTTATGAATTGTTGAGAATAATGCTTGCTCAAGAAAGAGTAACCCTGGGCTACATTTATATAGAAATTTCGCCAGCTTAGGGCTTTTTATTATTATTATTATTATTATTATTATTATTATTATTATTACAAGTCTTGATGGAGCAGTTACCCAAGTCTTGAATCCTTGTCTACCAAGTTTCCAAATGTACTAATTATAAAATTCCCACTTCCCAGTTAGCATACTGGGGAGTGCGTAGGGACCCCGTCTTCGTCCTCGCATTTAACAAAAGCTTAAAGCAACTTGTGTTTTTAATAGCGACCACAATAATTTTTATTAGCCCTCCATTTTAGACCTCAATCTTAACATGTTGCCAAAGTCTTTTGAGCCAATAGCTTTATTTATTTATTTTTATTTTTTCAATCGATAGTTACAGTAATAGAATAGAGAAATTTGAACCTTAATTTTTATCGTAAGCAATCTATATATATATAATAATAAGTAAAGCTAAGAGAAACTCAAAGTAGAATTCTAAATTAGAATTTCAATTTTACATCATGTGTCCTAAATTATTTATTCTTAAAGAGTTTTATTTATTAATTTTAGAATCAAATGTAAGACCATCATCATAAATATTCATCCAAGTGAGTTATTAAGTACAAAAATTAAAGAGTCTAAAATAAATGAACCGTAAAAAAAAAAAAAAAAAAAAGTGCTTCACAATAATAATAATAATAAAATATGAACAATTTACATTTTATATCTAATAATATCCTTACAAATTTTTTTAAAGAGTTAGCATAATATAAAAATAACTATCAATAGTAACAATTATATATATATAGGAATTATATTATGCATCTTATTATATATTTTTAAGTGTATCCATACATATGCATGGAGTTAAAAGCTAGTTTACTTTAATTGATTAAGTTTAGTAGTACTACTAAATTAGTATTTTCACACATTCAAGCACCTTCATATTCAAACCTTAATTCTTATCATAAGCAATTTACCTTATTTGGCTAAGTTTAGTAGTAGTACTAAATTAGTATTGATCACGCATCCAAGCACCTTCATATATCTAACCCTATAGAACTAATTTGAATACACAATTTTTTTTTCCTAAGTGAAAGTTAAGGGATGCGAACTCCAAATTTATTCCCCATAAAAGAGAACGGAATCCTAGTAAAGCCCTGTGATGATTGGTCACATTACACAATTTTGCTACCTGTTTGACAAGGTAATATATATTTTTCATTAAAAAAAAAAATCATGCTTGGATAGCTCAATTGCCAAAAAATTATAATATACATAATTATATCGGAGTTTAAATTTGGATCAAAAAAATTATATATTTTTTCAATCCAAGCATGAATCTTTTCTCAATTATAAATCTTCCTTCTTCATTTATTTTTTCTTTTAGATTTTTCTCCTTTTATAGGTTTTAGACCTTTAATGGACATTGATAAAATACAAAATATTTTCTTTTTCTCTTTCTTTTTTGGCTAAAATGTAAATTGTACTCTCTAAGTTTAACTGAAATTCAATTCAATTCTTTAACTTTACTTTTTAACGTAGGACAAAATATCTTAATTGAATAAATTTAAAATTTAGAAGACTTAATTGAATGAAGGTAAAGTTAAAATACTGAAATGAATTTCAATCAAATTAAACTAAGGTGATACAATTTGCATTTTAGCCTCTTTTTTCTTTTTAAATGAAGTTTGACACAGACAAAAATAATATTTAACTAGTTTTTGTACCTTTTTTTTCTTAAATTAATATTGAAAAACTGTTAGTTCATATGTAGCCCCAAAATAAAAATCGAAGTTCTTATTTTATATCGTAGGAAGTGACCCTTGGTAGTTGATAGGTTTTGCTTAGATCTCTTGAATCTAACGGTGTTGTAAATTGTTGTATTTTGATCATAGTTATTAGAACTATATCGAGTATCCAACAGTCACAGAAGTGACATATGTGATGATTTATTCGAAATGGTCCAAATACAATCGAAGGGGACCAAAAATGACCCAAGTGGACCGAATAGGGCCGAAGTGAATAGAATATGATCAAAGTAGACCAAAAATAATAATAACTAGATCGAAATAGATTGGATAGGACCAAAGTGGACAGAATGGATCAAGTAGGACCATAGTGGACCGAATAGGACCAAAGGAATGGGATAGGACCAAAGTGGACATAATGGATGGAATATGACTAACGTGGATGGAATAGGACAAAAGTGGCTGAATTGCACAAAAGTGGACTACAAATACTGAATAGAACCAAAGTGGACCGAATAGGACCAAAGTTAACAGAATGGACTGATCTGGACCAAATAGGATCAAAATAGAACAAATTGAATTGAATGGACTGAACAAGACCAAAGTGGACCAAATAGGACTAAATAAGACCAAAGTGGACATAATAGGACCGAATAAACCAAAATGTGAGGCTGATGTGACTCAATAGGAGCTTAACAATAATAAATGTTACATTTAAGCTTTTAGATATACTAGTTATTGTCTTTAGACACCTAATTTTTTTTTTAAATATGTGTTTCCTAAGAAATAAAAAGTATTATCAAAGGGTAAGAATTTTATTGCATTTTTATTAATCTATGCTACTCCTTTATTTATATATATATATATATATACTTATATGCTATGTGGGGTTTTTGTTAATAAGTAAATTAGACCATGTAATAAAATGTAACGAGTTAATTTATAGTCTACTTATTCAATATTTTGAAACCAAATGGGTTGAAAAAGAACCACTCAAATTTGTCAATAGTCTTGTCGCTCATGTGTATTAAATTTTAGTTCTATAATAAATTTTTTAAGAAAATAAGATCTATATCAACATAATTTTGTGAATTTCATGACTTTTATATGACAAAATATTTAGTTAAAAATTCTAAAATGCTTGAATCTACAGAAGGTGCCCTTAAAAATTAGAGAGGAAAAAAGTAACTAGTAATAATCAACAATTGCATCAACCTATAAAAGCATTTAGTAAATTTGTTTTGGAAATATTCACCAATAAATCGGAAAGAAGTAACATTAAGAGATTTTGGGTGATATTCATCACAACATGAACAAATTGTATGTTTTTCATCAAATTTTTTTAACAATTCTATATTATACATTAAATTAAACTAATTGTTATTTGTATGTATCTATTGAAAAAAAAAAACATTATATTGCATTGCTTAGCACCATTTTTAATATTTGCAAGTATACAAATAGTTAGAGAAATATATGGTTTAATAAAACAAATGGTGGATTATTTAATTTGCAATTTTAACAATTTATAATTAGAGACAAAACATGAAAATAAATAGTAAAAAGAATCAAAACGATTTATAATAATGAAAAATATAGGAACCAATGGTTGTTTAATATAAAATCATATGAGTATTTTTTTTTAATTCGTTAATATGTACCAATTTCAGACATAAAATCTAACTTGAAAATGTATAGCAATTTGTGGGTTCCAGTTAGTTTAACTGGTAAATTCTCTGATGGTTGTATATATAATAGATCTGAGGTTCAATTTCCGCCTATACCAAAACTGATTGATATCTTGGTCTGATGATAAAGAACTATCATCAGAAGCGAACGACATAGGTTGAAAATCTCTCAAAAAAGAAAATGTATAGCAATATTGTGAGGTCAAAGCCATCATAAGCCCTCCATCAACCATAACATAACCTATTAAAAATCAAATTTACTTTTGCATAATTTCTAATATTGAACATTGGGAAAATTGCATATTAATTCAATATTTTAATCTATCAAAAATCACAGCAGAAAATATTTAGATCATTCCTTTACATATAGTTTTAAAAACGTATCAATCCATGAAAAGGATAAGGAGCACCTTATATTAAGTGGTCTCTTATATCTATGAATAAAAATAAGACTCGTGTTCTATAAACATGTAAAATCAGTAATACAAATAAAAATCAACCGATTATATGAATGACAACAACCATAACTACAACAAAATGTATTTTCAGTGACAAAAAAATTCATCACTAAAAGCCCAGTTTTTCGTCACTAAGGACCTTTAGTGACGAAATTGGACTTTTAGTGATGAAACTCATTTCGTCACTGTAGCCCTGTCACTAAAAGTCTTGGTGACCAAAAATTTCGTCACTAAAAGTCCGATTTGATTTTTTTTTTTTTTTAAAAAGTTTTAGTGATGAAAATATTTCGTCACTAAAAACACTTTAGTTTACTAAATCATATTTAGTGACGAATAATTTTGTCGCTAAAACTATGTTCGGGTACATATAGTGACGAAAAAATTCGTCACTAAAACTATTTTTAAGAAAATCTAAGCACATATAGTGACGAAAATTTTCATCACTAAAACCATTTCTTACAAAATGTTGCTATATTTAGTTGCGTCACTAAAACAATTTTTTGTTGCTATATTTGTGACGAAAAAATTCGTCACTAAAACTTATTTTCTGTTTTTAACTTTTTCATGACTTGGATATTAACCTGTAACATGCCATTACATTATTAAAACCTCACATTTGAGTAACATATTTATTTCAACAAATTTATAAAAAAAGATCCATACATTCCACAAGTAAAAAATAAAACAAGTATTCAATTCAAACTCATTCCATACAATAATTGTTTGCAATACATACAATAACTCTACCTAAACCCTATTTTAGAACTAACGGAAGATGTCCTCATATGTCTTCAATTAATGCCAAAAGTAAATCCCCTAAAAGCCACCAATAAAAAATTTGCACAAATATAAAAACAATATTTCATTAAAATCGTAAAGTAAAAACGTTAACTATGTTATAAAAAACATTTCTAACAATGCATTACGAGTAACCACACCAATAAATTAAAATCACAACTCCTATGTTCTCGTTCAATACACGAGGTTCTCCATGATTATACCAATTAATGTAAGATTGCATAATCCCACGATGAAGCAAGTGGATACGCACAGTATGAGGAGATTGTCGATAGCAATTCACACAGTGAATACATGGGCACGGAATATTACCACTCGAGTCCACAATCGCTCTTGCAAAATTAATAAATGCATTGACCCCTTCAATATATGGATGGCTTAATCTGCCATCGGGTGTCTTACCCATTGTCATCCAACTTTTATCCATGTTTGACTACAATTACAAGATGAATGGTACTTTAGTAAAATATGGACAACTCATGCATAATATATTCTAACATCTAAGTCTATAAGCTACTTAGATAAAGTTCTATCTCATACATGAATGCACAAGTCTATATTAATCCTTAAACAAATAGACATTGCACACATAAATATACACTCCCAATATGAATTTAAACCACCTTATAACATCATGCAAGCCACCCGCTTGCTTTAACACAACAATCCACCAGAAAATCAATCACAAACATCACAAGTACAATGCTTACAAGTATTGAAATCGAATAAAGGAACACAGTTGCTACTAATCAACATGTTTCATTAACATTTGCAAGAAATGAAAAACACTCCCAATATGAATTTAACCGACCTTATAACACCATGCAAGCCACCCGCTTACTCCAACACAACAATCCACTACAAAACTAATTTCCAACATCACAAGTATAGAGTTTTACAAGTATTTAAATCAAATAAAATACTATTCACCACATCTAATTAACAATACTCATTAACATTTGCAAGAAATGAAAAACACTCCTAATATTAGTTTAACCCATCTTATAACACCATACAAGCCACCCGCTTACTCCAACACAACATACCACCACAAAACCAATTTCCAACATCACAAATATAAAGTTTTACAAGTATTGAAATGAAATAAAATATTATTCATCACATCTATTCAACAATACTCACTAACATTTGCAAGAAATGAAAAACACTCCTAATATTAGTTTAACCCACCTTATAACACCATGCAAGCCACTCGCTTGCTCCAACACAACATACCACCACAAAACCAATTTCCAACATCACAAATATAAAATTTTACAAGTATTGAAATGAAATAAAATATTATTCATCACATCTAATCAACAATACTCATTAACATTTGCAATAAATAAAAAAAACACTCTCAATATTAGTTTAAACCACCTTATAACATTATGCAAGCCACCCACTTGCTCCAACATAACATACCACCACAAATTCAATTTCCAACATCACAAGTATATAGTTTTATAAGTTTTTAACTAGAATTTACTTTGCTCAAGCTAAGTTTACAACTTTTAGAAAAAATCCAAAGTTACTGCAAACAATGTGTATTTAGTCTGTAAAAGAAAAGTTAAATTTATAAGTACAAAAGTTAAAGAAAAGTTTGACATACCACCACAAAGTTAAAGAAAAGCTTGACATACCAACACAAAGTTAAAGAAAAGCTTGAAAAAGCTTGTACAACGAGAGCTATATCATTAGGAGAAGGCATNATTGGCATATTATTAAAATACCTAAAACATAGGGTTTTTTTTTTTTGCTTGAAGTTGCAAAAAAGTAGGAAACCAACGTTGATGGATTTTTTTTTTTTTTTTTTGCTTGAAGTTGAAAAAAAAAAAAAAAAAAGGAAACCAACGTTAAAGGACTGACCACCCTCAAACAAAAAAAAAAAACTTTGATGCAAATATCAGATTATGTGTTAATCTAAATAATAGGCAAAATTTTAGGAATAAAAATACTTAAAAATTTTTTTTTTTTTTAAAAGACTCACAACCCTCAAAAAAAAAAAAAAAAAAAAAAAAAAAAAAAGAAACAACGTTGATGCAAATATCAGATTATGTGTTAAAAATTAGACTTCCAAACCATAACAATTTAAGCCAAGGTGATAAATGCTAGCATTAAAGTCAAAAACTAACCTGGAATGTGTCTTTTGAAAATACTTTGCACCCAAAATCAGTTTACTCTCTCTACTTCTCACGCTGATCTCCTTTGCCTACACAACAGATTAGAAAATATCCAGAAAGTTCGAAATAACAATAGGCAAAACATGGCCAAATAGAGATCAGAGGGAGAGTGAGGAGTGAAATTTGATCTAAGAAAGAGGTTACCTCAAATCTATCTATTGTTGTTGTTGTTTGTAGTGAAATCTGAAGCAAAGAAGTGTTGTTTGTAGTGAAATCTGAAGCAAAGGAAGGGTGAAAGGAGTTTGAAAAGATAGAATTAAGAGAATTGGAGAACTAAAGAACAAGCAATTTGAGTTTGAAAACTAACGTGAGTGTACTGGGAGTGTGTTCTTATTTTGTAGATAGTGTTTTACGTGGAAGTTAAAGAAGTATTTTTACCAAGTTTTGCCCCTACGTAAACATAGGCTATAGGGGTATTTTGGAACAAAAAGAAAATCCAGTCCAAACAGGTGCAACCCCTTAAATAGTAGTATAGACAATGAAGATATAGTTGCAATAATTTGATATGAATTATTTTTGTCAATTGTTTTCAATTTATTGCAACAAGATTCATGAAGTAATATCTTATTATTATTACTGGCCTTATCACACGTTCTTCACGCATGCAATGAGACTTTTTTTTTTAAAAATTTTATTTTTGGGTTTAGTGAAATAATGTATAAAAGTGAAATAAAGACAGTGTCCTAATTTTTAGGATTTTTTTATGATTTTTTGCTACGTGAGAGTCGAGAAAAGTTTGAAAGTTTAAAAGTTAGGAAATTTTTAAAAAATAATAAATTACTATTTTAACCTATATGTGTTTTTAAATTTAAAATTATCTAACTAGAAGATAGGGGCATTTTAGAGAATTTAAGAATTTGTGTAAAGTATTTTATTATGCAAAATGATGAAACCTAAATAGGGAATCCTCTTATTAGTAGTATAGATAAGATATTCGAAACAATAAATTTTTTACTACAACAATATATATTGTTCGGGGCACAACTCCCCCTTAGGCCCATTGTTCATAAAATCTATCACGCTGGTGCCATAGGTACAAGGCTTTGAGCTTGTTGGGCCTTGGGCCTTAGGGCATTGTGTGAGATTGTGTGTTCTATGGGCCTACGAACTTGGCCCAGGCAAGCCTTGACGCCTATCCAAAGCCCAAAAACCATGACAAAGCCATTAGGACATGAGCGGCAAAGGTGAGACCTTGCCGGCCAACTCCGAGGAGGTGAGTCCCTAGATGCTTGGTATTGCCTTGGGAAGTATCGCTGCCGGACAGATCCTCTAACGTAGGAACCAGTCTTAATGCCATTCTTACCACCCTCCACTCCCAACTAAACATCCACTTAAGGATAATAACATTGGACCTCCTTTTCCACTCACCGGAAGAGTAATCATAACCCCTCCACTGATTTTGGCCTATAAATTTGAGAAGTTTAGGGAAAAAAAGGGGTTGTTGAATGATTCGAGAGGAAACTAAGAATAGAGGAAGCAAGAGAATAACAAAAGAATGGTAATAGTGAGAGTAGCAGAATTCATAAGGAGAGGTTTCTTTGTTGGGTCTCTATGTTACAGACTACCCAAAGTAGGAAATCTAAAGCCTACACTACAAATAGATTGTGAGCCCAAGCGAGGGCCAGCCCATCAACCTCATTTTTGGCGTGCACATATATTATTGCAACAAAGTTGTTATTAAAATATTTGGAGTTTATTGCAAAAAAAATGTTTTTGTTACAAAAGTCTATTACAACAATTGCATTGACCCTAATGTTATTACAACTTTTTTTTTCCTGTAATAAACATTTTTCTTGTATTGATTTTTTAATTTTGAATGTGCACTAAAAAAATACCAATTTGGATTTGAGAAAATTTTGATAAAAAAATCATATAAAAGTTAATTTAATATTAAATAGGATCTCTTGATATATTTGTTACTAAGACTATAAAAAAATCATAAATAAATAAATAAATTAAAAAGAGTCAGAATATAATGAACTAATACAACAAAAACTTAACAAATAAAATAATTGTAATTTAGAATATAATGAAATAATACAAAAAAATCTTAACAAATAAAATAATTGTAATTATATTCAAATATATAATATAACAATTCTTGATTGTATAAAAATGACTATATTCACTTCTAAATGTATATATCACTTACAAAATTTTATTTGCAATACTTGTTTTTTTGTAAAATGAATTTTTTAAAATAAAATAAAAATTGATAAACTGTTACTTGAAATCAATTGAAATAACAATATTATCAATTGTAATGAATTATAACAAAACAAAAAGAAATAAATTAATAATTTTACATCTTGAGCCTCATATTGTATTAAGCCAACATACTGACACATGACACATGATACAACATAATTGGTAAGAATGAACGCTGGGTAAACAAAAAGCACTATTAAATTACCCATAACGTCTATAGTACTAGTGAGCTGACCATGATTTCAGACAATGCATGGAACTTCGCTAATAAAAGTGGTACATAAATAAGGCAATCAGTTCTTTTTTGGTTTTTTTGGGGCCATGAACTAGGTAATCAATCTTTCATGTTGATTGTCATCTAAAATTCTCATTTGTGGTGTAAAAAAGAAATTAAGGCTATGTTTTCCAAGTTTCAAAAAAACACTGTTGCGTGCGCATAGCCAAATGAAAATATTTAAATAAATTAACAAACAAAAATAAATTATCTTTTCTTCTAGACTTGATTGGGGTACTTTCTTACAGAGCCTAGGATTATTGGAAAGATCAAAGCACTTCTAAGAGGAATTATATGATTAAGGCAAAAAAAAAAAAAAAAGGAATTATATGAAAAGATTTCTTATTGGACCTTTTTAGTACATGGATGAGTGTGAGAGAGAAATAGATCCACAATCTGTGATAGCTTAATCAAAGTGATCAAAAGATAAAGGTAAAAATTCGCTAAAATAATACAGATGGACTGGCAAAAATAAGCTGAATAATAAAATAAGCTGGCAAATTTCACCTATGCCAAATGCACACATAATGTATGAGGAAAAACAATTCAGTATCTTGAAATACTCCACTGGATTGGTCTATACTCTATAGTAATTTTTAGACCTTACGTAATTTATGAGATGTTGAGTTCAAGTCGTTTACTTTATATCTCGGAGTTATTTTAAAGGATTTTTCTATGAAATTTCATGTTTTGATCTATTATATATTGAGTTCAAGTTGTTAAATTATTGATTATTCTAAAATGTTAAGTTAAGTTTAGGCTATTAGGACATGATAAATTTAATTATTTAACTACATATTTCTAACTCTCCCCCTCACGTGTAGGCCGAAACTACTTTTTAATAGGTAAGACCCAACACGTGAGAATTTAAATGGAAAGTAGGGCAGAGGAGATAATGATTGAACTTAAGATCTCATACTCTGATACCATGTTAAATTACCGATTGTCTCAAAAGTGTAACCTAAGCTTAAACTATTGGAATATGGTAAATTTAACAATTTAACTACATACTTCTAAGAGCACTAGCAATAATGGTGATAAATAGCTATATAGTTATTTTTAGCACCACTAAATATCAAAATGTACCTTGCAATAGTGGAGCCAAAGCTATATTTTTTGGCTCCACCGCTACAGTGCATAGCTACTTTTGGCTGTGCACTGTAAAAAAAAATTTGAGTTCACACTTCTTTTGTCTCTCTCCTCACTACCTCTCTGTGTCTCTCCCAATGTCCACCATGCGTTCACACTACTTTTGGTTGTAGTTGTATTTTGGTGGTTAAATGAAATATTATTTTATTGTAATATTTATATTATTTTATTGTATTAAAAGCCAAAATAAAACCATTGCTATTGGATGTGAGAAGTTAAAATAGATAAAATGACTTTTTGTAGTACTAAAAAGCTAAAAATTTGGCTCCACTGTTATGGATGCTCTAATTAACTACAAAAAAGATTGCTATTAGCGATGGCCAGAGTTTGTCGCAACAACACAAAAAGCCGTCGCAAATTTGTATTGCCGACGGTAAAAGGCCGTCGACGGCCATCGGAAAAAGCCTTGTCGGTAATACTATATTACCGACAAAACCGTTGCTAACACTCATTTTCGACAGCACAACTCTGTCATAAGTACTTGATAATTGTCGTTGTAGATTCAACTTCATACGAGGAAGTTGGACAACCAGATACCTTTTGTGACGACCTTCGGCCGTCGTTAATGCATAGTTTCGAAGACAAAATGCCGTCGTAGTAATTTCATTTGTCATCGACAATACAACTTTATATGAAGAAGTCATATGACCAAATACTTTCTACGACGAACTAAGGCTGTTGTTAATACCGTTTTTTGACGAATAAAAGCCGTCGTAATTACTTGGTTTGTCATCGACAATGTAACTTCATACGAGGAAGTCAAACGACCAAATACTTTCTACGACGAACTAAGGCCGTTGTTAATACCTTTTTTTGACAAATAAAAGCCGTCGTAATTACTTGGTTTGTCGTCGACAATGTAACTTCATACGAGGAAGTCAAACGACCAAATACTTTCTATGACGAACTAAGGCCATTGTTAATGCCCTTGTTTTGACGAATAAAAGCTGTCATAAGTACTTGGTTTGTCATCGAAAATAACTTTTGTGATGAACTATAGTCGTCGTTAATGTAGTTTTTCAACGACTAAAAGTCATCGTAAAATAATTGGTTTTTCGTCAACAATACATCATCAATGTGACCATTTACCTTTTTCAATGAATTTTGACCATTATTGAAACCTATTCACCACGTCAGTAATACATTATTTGCAACAAAATAACTCTGTCAATAATAAAAGAGATCATTTCTAATATTTTAATTGTGAGGAAACATAAATCTCCCAAAATTTTTTCAATTCAAATAACAAGCACAAATCCATAATTGTCCAAATCTAGAAAGTGCATAATGCAATAAAAAAAAATATTAAAACGTCTATAAAATAGAATAAAAAAATATTAATTAAAACGTCTACGTGAAAGCTAAAATATCCTTCACCAAACTTGAAAACATAAATATTGGAAGATCAATCATCATCTGAGTCAGTATTCTCCTTCTGAAAGCCATCAGAGTCATCTTCCTCCTCAGAATCATCTTCTATGTTTTCGTCCACATTTTGATTTCCTTCTCCAGCATTGGTCTGAATATTTTGATTAAACTAAATAAGTATACAAAAAAATTATTACTATGCAAATTATATTTAAAATACATAATAAAGATATTGAAACGTATTAATTTAACAACATCAACAACAATCCCCACAATGAATAACAATGGTATTATCAACATCAAAGAATACAGGATCCTTACTAACAAGAACCTTGTAGTTCTCTTGTGAATGAGAACTTCAAAGAATAAATTTGCCACCAATAATCACATTAATAACATTTTCATAACAAACACTACAAATTACGTACTTTGCATGGATAGGTAAAGATATACTAATTTAAATAACATTTTTTTAATCTAAATTTAGCGATCCAAATAATTGAAATCTATAATGAGCAACTTTACAACTTATTTCAACAACCTCAAGAAAATAGCAAAAAATATTAATGTTGATTATACTTTCTAACAGTAATCGGAAAATATTTTTTTATTGATTTCAGTTTTTAGTTTTCAACAAAATAAGTGGTATCCAAACACACCTAGTCAACAAAAGCATAATTAAAACCAAGGACCACATATTAGAAATATCAATATAAAATTAATTAACAAATTGCTAATTTAATTAAAACTAATTAACATGAAAAGCTTAATCAAATTTTAAAGATCCACTAATTTAATTAAATAATTATATACAAATAACATGCACAGCTTCAACAAATTGCTAAAGTTTAGAAAAAAGAAAAAGAAAAGAATTGCTAAGGTTACTTTTACGGTACACTTATATTATTATATATCTACAAGACAAATACTATTATTATAATACTATTATTATAGGGTCACAGCTTCAACAAAACAAATATATATATTATTAAAAAGTGCTCAACAAGATTCTAGTCTCTTGCAGTTTTACAGACAAAGGAATAGTCAACAGTACATTAACCAATATTATATTATTATATATCCACTACAAACACTAACTGTGGGGTCTGTTAGTTAAAAAGGTATAGTAATCCTCAAAAGTGGGCTCGGGGCCCAATGGCCCAATCCGAGGACACTTAGTTATCCGAGGACAGCCTAAAAAAGTTTTATTCTTACCAAATGGGTAATATAGGAGAAACGAGTAGATATTATATACAGCGGCATAACACACGTCCGAGGACACCAAAGTCCGAGGTGAATGTAACTTTCACGTTAGTGGGGAGACTCCGCCAAGTTGTATCTAAACTGGAAATTGGATATAACTTAAGGAGGCGTCGGGGAAGGTAGCACATATCTTCTAAGGCCATCACCTCCACATTAAATGCTTTCCAGCTAACACTCTGGCCGCATTAATGTGGAGGTGATACCTGAACAGTAACTAAGCAGCTTTATGGCCACTAAGCTGAAGGTTCCGGTAGGTGCCGGATGGGACAGAAAGGAGCTCCCAAGATAAGAACTACACGTGTACGATGGAAACGGGGGGGAAAACGGAGTATATAACATAGGAACGAAGGAAATAAAAGAGGACTTTTGGGAGAAAAAAAGGAAAAAATGAGAGAGACTAACTGAAAGAGAGCCGATGAGAGGTTTTTGAGAAAAAGAGGGAATGAAACCTAAAGTATCCCTTATTACTTGATGAGTAGAACCTTTCCTGTAAAACAGTACTAGTTCTTGGACCCATACTTTAAAAATTTATTGTTTGGGCTTGTTGGGCTGAAAACCCATTCATACTCAGGGTCAATCCAAATTGAGTCCCTACAATTGGCGCCGTTTGTGGGAAGAACTTGACCTGTTGAGAAGGAAGGGCAGGTGTGATACTCACGATGGAAGAGGGAGTACCGCAGCAACCATTGACAGGCCCACAACAGGCAGATGCTAATCAGCACCAAGCAGAGTCTAGGGGCTCTCAGCACTGCAATCCGTTGGTAGACCACGAACAAGGGGAGGATCGTGAGGGAAGTACCCGAACAACCCATACAGATAGAAGCCGCTCCCGGGGGAAAGGCCAAGCTTCCCCTGTAAAGAGCGGAGGAAATTTGCAGCGTGAGATTAACAAGTTGAAGAGGGAGTTGCGATATGAACGACGAAGGCGTAAGGCTCATAACTCTAAACACTACTCTGAGGAGTCGGATGACACCAGTTACAGGCAGAGGTCGAGAACTCCCCCTAGCGAGTCTTTTTCGTGTGAGGAAGAGTACCACCGTAGGCGAAGAAGTAAGAGCCCGACTCGCCAGGGTCAAGGGAATGACGCCCTGAACAAGGCTTTGAATCAGGTCTCTAAGTCGCCCTTCACATGACATATTGAAGACGCCAGTCTTCCTCGGCGATTCCACCAGCTTGTGTTCACCATTTATAATGGCCGAACAGACCCAGTGGAACATGTTAGTCACTATAGCCAGAGAATGGCTATTCATGCGAGGGATGAGGCCTTAATGTGCAAGGTTTTCCTGTCTAGTTTGGGCCCAGTGGCGATGAGATGGTTTAATAGCTTGAGAACTAATACTATTGACTCTTTTGAAAAGCTCACCCAGGCCTTTGGTGCTCGTTTTATTACATGTAGAAGGGTTGTTCAACCCTTGGGGTCGCTACTATCCATGTCTATGCAAGAAGGGGAAACCCTAAAAGCCTACTCAGACAGATACTGGGAAATGTTCAACGAGGTGGATGGGGCTCACGATGACATGGCTATGAACACTTTTAAGGAAGGTCTTCCAACTGAGCACGGTCTGAGGAAGTCTCTGACCGGCAAGCCTGTTACTAGTGTACGTCAGCTTATGGATCGGATAGATAAATATAGAAGAGTAGAGGAAGATCAGATGCAAGGCAGAGGGAAGTCTAAAGCAGTAACTCAAGAGAGGAGTGATTTCAGGCCGGACCAGTACAACAACAACCGACCTCGGAGGGACTTTGGGGGGCAGTCGGGGCCTGCCAACTCCCAGGTGGTTAGCACCGTGTTCCGAGAACCAGTGCAGCGAGTTCTGGAGAAGATAAAGAACGAGCCATTCTTTAGGTGGCCCAACAAGATGGCGGGGGATCCTGCGAAGCGTAATCGGAATCTTTACTGCCAGTACCATCAAGACCACGGACATATCACCGAAGATTGTAACAATCTGTGGGATCACTTAGAGCAGTTAGTGCAAGAGGGAAAGTTGACCCAACTTCTGCATCAGTCCGGCGGCCGAGGAGGCCACGTAGGCTCGGCGTTTCAGGGGGACGCCTCAAGAGGACCTCCTTTGGGCACGATAAACGTTATATTCGCTGCCCCGGGAGAACTGGATCTTGCCCTTCCAGGGTAATGTTGTGTCTCAGTGCTCGGAGGGGGCTCCAGTTCGAGGCCGAAGAAAGCCAAACCGGGCACCTCGTTGGTTTAGGCTTCTCAGAAGAGGATAAGAGAGGAACCATCAACCGCATGATGATGCTTTGGTGGTTACGATTAGGATCGGAGGGTATGACGTTAAGAGAGTGATGGTTGATGATGGAAGTGCCGCCGAGGTAATGTACCCTGATTTATTCAAGGGCTGAATTTGAAACCTGAAGACCTGACAACATATAGTTCCCCGCTGGTGGGCTTCGAAGGCAAATGGTCACCCCGTTGGGAATGGTTAGATTACCTGTAGACTGGGTCAGATATGGTGGAGGTAGATTTTATTGTGGTGGATGCCTTTTCTCCGTATACGGCTATTTTAGGAAGACCATGGTTGCATGCTTTGGGGGCTGTTTCTTCCACTCTTCATCAGAAAGTGAAGTATCCCTCGAGGGGCGAGGTTTCAGAGATTTTGGGAAACCAGAACATGGCTAGGCAGTGTATGATAATGGCCATTCAACATCGGCCGAGATAGCACTTCGGCTGTAACCGAGGGTGATTTATAGCAATCAAGGGTTCAGGGAGCCCAGCTCGCGCGTCCCCAGAGAAAGAGGTGTGAGGATTTGGAAAGGGTGAACGTTGGTAGATCCAGAGAAGTATTTTCAGGTGGGGCTCAGTTGCCTTTGTTAGAGAAAGAACAGTTGGTCGAGGTTCTTAGAAGAAACGTTGATGTGTTTGCATGGAGTGCCTATGAAGCCCCGGGAGTGGATCCGGAGTTCATCTGTCATCATCTGAATGTCAACCCCTCATGTATTCCAAAGAAACAACCACCTCGGCGTCCGTCCAAGGTACAGTCGAGCTATTAAAGACGAGGTGACCAAGTTGAAGCAGGCTGGGGCAATCAAGGAGGTATTTTATCCTCAGTGGCTAGCCAATACAGTTGTAGTGAAAAAGAAAAATGGAAAGTGGCGTGTGTGTGTTGATTTTACAGACCTTAATAGAGCGTGCCCAAAGGACCCTTTTCCATGCCCCGTATAGATCAGTTGGTGGATGCTACAGTGGGTCATCCTCGGATGAGTTTCTTGGACGCCTTTCAAGGCTACCATCAGATCCCACTCGCGTTGGACGACCAGGAGAAGACCACTTTTCTCACTCCCACTGGAAATTACCACTATAAGGTAATGCCCTTTGGTTTGAAGAACGCGGGTCTACTTACCAGAGAATGATGACGAAAATGTTTGAGCAGCAGTTGGGTAGAACATTGAGATTTATATTGATGATATGGTCGTAAAGAGTAAGGTAGTGGCTGAGCACGTGGCGGACCTTGACCACACTTTTGAGATATTAAGAGGCATAAATTGCGGCTGAATGCATCCAAATGCTCGTTTGGGGTAAGTTCAGTAAGTTCCTGGGTTACATGGTGACCCATAGGGGAATTGAAGTTAACCCCGACCAGATTAGAGCCATAGCTAACTTGCAACCACCTCGGAATCCCAAGGAGGTCCAAGGCTGACCGGGATGACCGCCGCGTTGAATAGATTCATATCCAGATCGGCGGATAGGTGCAGGCCTTTTTTCTTACTGCTCCACAAGTGGAAAGGATATGAATGGACTGAGGAGTGTGACTTAGCATTTCAGCAGCTGAAGGAGTATCTATCTCGGCCACCCATCATGTCTAGCCCCAAGGTAGACGAAGTCTTTTTTCCTACCTGGCGATCACCACTTATGCGATTAGTTTTGTTCTGATACGAGTGGACAATGGAGTACAACGGCTGGTCTATTATGTGAGTAAGTCTCTTCACGAAGGCTGAAATACGCTACCTGCCATTGGAAAAAGGCCATTTTAGCAGTGGTGCACGCCACCAGAAAACTTCCCTATTATTTTCAGGCGCATACAGTGGTTGTCCTGACTCAATATCCGATCAAAGCAGTACTTCGTAGCGCGGACTATACTGGTAAGGTTGCCAAGTGGGGCACAATTTTAGGAGCTTTTGATGTCAAGTATATGCCCCGCACTTCCGTGAAGGGTCAGGTGCTCGTCGATCTAGTGGCCGAGTTTGCTGAAGGTCCTGAAGAGACAGAGACAGGCCCAGGTGGCATGGATGAAAAATCGGTTGGCCTCATTTCCGCGCAACCTGTCTTACCCTGGAGGTGTATGTGGATGGGGCAGCAAATCAGCGGGGTTTGGAATAGGACTTGTATTGATATCTCCTGAGGAAGTCATCATTGAGAAGTCTCTTAGGCTGGGATTCTCAGCTACTAATAACGAAGCGGAGTATGAAGCCTTACTAACAGGAATGGCAATGGTCGACAAGCTGGGTGGAAGGGCTGTGGAAATCTTCTCGGACTCGGGGCTTGTGGTGGGCCAGGTCAGAGGGGAACTAGAGGCTCGAGATACAAGAATGCAAGAATACTTGAGCCAGGTTAGGCGTATACAAGCTAAGTTTGAATTTTTAAAATAACCCATGTCCCTAGGAGTGGAAATGCCCATGCAGACTCTCTGGCTACTCTTGCCACTTCCTCGGCTCAAAACTTACCTCGGATGATCATGATCGAGGACTTGGGCACCCTACCCGAGGAACAACAGAAATGCTACAAGTCAATCGAGTCAATTCAGCGCGTAGTTGGATGGATCCTATAATACTATTCCTTGAGAAGGATACACTGCCCGAGGACAAGTCAGAGGCAGAAAAGATACGGAGGAAGGGCCCCGATTTTGGCTATCCGAGGATAAGAAGTTGTACAAACGCTCTTACTCTGGGCCTTATCTGCTCTGTGTACGCCCTGAAGCGTCGGAGGATCTGCTAGAAGAACTACATGAAGGAATTTGTGGCAGTCATACTGAGGAAGGTCTTTGTCTCATAGGGCGATCACCCAAGGGTACTGGTGGCCAGGCATGCAAAAGGAAGCACAGGAATATGTGAGGAAATGGATCAATGCCAAGGTTCGCACCAAATATTCATCAGCCTGGAGGCTTCTCAATCCTCTTTCTAGTCCTTGGCCTTTCGCTCAGTGGGGCTTGGATATCTTGGCCCTTCCCTAGAGCAGTAGGAAATAAGAAGTACCTGCTGGTTGGCACGGATTATTTCACGAAGTGGGTTGAAGCTGAGCCTCTGGCTAACATCAGGGATGTGGACGTCAAAAGATTCCTATTAAGGAATATCATTACTCGATTTGGGGTTCCTCAAACTCTCATCTCGGACAACGGTCTGCAATTTGATAGCAAGGCTTTTAGAAGGTATTGCTCCGACTTGGAATAAAAAATAGGTATTCCACCCCAGCCTATCCACAGGGAAATGGACAGCTGAGGATCTGTCAATAAAGTCTATAGTGGGTCGGACTTAAGAAAGGTTAGATGATGCAAGGCAAAGGGAAGATGGGTGAAGAACTCCTGCATGTTCTCTGGGCGTATAGGACGACGCTCCGACGATCAACAGGGGAAACCCATTCTCATGACGTAGGAGCTGAGGCCGTGATTCCTATTGAAACTGGCTTTCCAACATGAAAACCAGTAATTTCACCCGGATGGGAATGATGAGCCTTAAGGAAAAGTCTAGACTTGATAGATGAGCGACGAGAAAAAGTTATGGTTCAAGCTAGCGTACTACCAGCACAAGCTGAAGCAGGGTTATGATGCAAACGTCAGACTAGGCCTTAGCTCCGGGAGACTTAGTGTTGAGGAAAGTCTTGGGAAATACCAAAAACCCAGCCTGGGGAAAGTTGGGGCCCAATTGGGAAGGGCTATCGTATTACATCTGTTGCGGGGATAGGGGCTTACTATTTAGAAGATTTAGATGAAAAAACCATATCTATCCCTGGAATGTAAGCAACTTGAGAAGGTATTATTATTAACAAGTTATGTTTTACTTTCCTTTATAATTTATCTTGCTCCCGCAATATGTGTCTCTAGAATGAATGGAAGTATTAAACAGAAACTAAGTCATGTCAGGTCCTCGGACCACAACTTAGTGGAAATTAGTACACTATGAATTGAAGTATTAAACAGAAACTAAGTCATGTCAGGTCCTCGGACCACAACTTAGTGGAAATTAGTACACTATGAATTGAAGTATTGAACAGAAACTAAGTCATGTCAGGTCCTCGGACCACAACTTAGTGGAAATTAGTACACTATGAATTGAAGTATTAAACAGAAACTAAGTCATGTCAGGTCCTCGGACCACAACTTAGTGGAAATTAGTACACTATGAATTGAAGTAGTAAACAGAACCTAAGTCATGTCAGGTCCTCGGACCACAACTTAGTAGAAATTAGTACACTACGAATTGAAGTATTAAACAGAAACTAAGTCATGTCAGGTCCTCGGACCACAACTTAGTGGAAATTAGTACATTATGAATTGAAGTATTAAACTGAAACTAAGCTACAACAAACTATTTAGACATTAAATTTACTTGGAATCAAGGTCTTCCAAAAGGGAGTAATTTGTAATTGAAGAAAGATTTGATTTGAAAGGCACTTTACAAGAGCACAGAAAGTAGGAGCGGGAAAAACCCCGCCCATAAATGCAAAGGATCCCCCACCGTTAGATTTGCATCAGATCGTTGAACGTGTGGGACAACAGAGCAGTTATCATTTAATAATGGCGTGCTCATGACGCCGAAACGTCAGGAGCGTGCCTTGGGCAAACAAAAAGACATTCTGAAAGCGGGGGAAACCTATGAAATAAATGAGGGCTGGATATCAAAATCTCCCTTTTTCCCGAGGTAGCAAAAAGCGAGATTTAGAGGGGCTATTGTGGGGCCTGTTAGTTAAAAAGGTATAGTAATCCTCAGAAGTGGGCTCGGAGCCCAATGGCCCAATCCGAGGACACTTAGTTATCTGAGGACACTTAGTTATCCGAGGACAGCCTAAAAAAGTTTTATTCTTACCAAATGGGTAATATAAGAGGAACGAGTAGATATTATATACAGCGGCATAACACACGTCCGAAGACACCAAAGTCCGAGGTGAATGTAACTTTCATGTTAGTGGGGAGACTCCGCCAAGTTGTATCTGAACTGGAAATTGGATATAGCTTAAGGAGGCGTCGGGGAAGGTAGCAAATATCTTCTAAGGCCATCACCTCCACATTAAATGCTTTCCAGCTAACACTCTGGCCGCATTAATGTGGAGGTGATACCTGAACAGTAACTAAGCAGTTTTATGGCCACTAAGCTGAAGGTTCCGGTAGGTACTGGATAGGACAGAGAGGAGCTCCCAAGATAAGAACTACACGTGTACGATGGAAACGGGGGGAAAACGGAGTATATAACATAGGAACGAAGGAAATAAGGGGGACTTCTTCTGGCAGAAAAAAGAAAGAAAGAAGAGAGAGAGACTGACTGAAAAAGAGCCGAGGAGAGTTTTTTTTTTAGGAATAAACCTAAAGTATCCCTTGTTACTTGAGGAGTAGAACCTTTCCTGTCACACAGTACTAGTTCTTGAACCCATACTCTAAAAATTTATTGTTTGGGCTTGTTGGGCTGAAAACCCATTCATACTCAGGGTCAATCCAAATTGAGTCCCTACATAAGATATTAATGAATGAATATTAATAAATATTATTTATTAATATTCATTCATTAATATCTGGATATTAATGAATCTAATTAATGAATGAAATATCTGAAAATATATTAAAAAATGATTTAAAAAATAAATTTAAAAAAAGCTAAGAAATTATTTTATTCTGAAAATAAATTTAAAAAATGATTTAAAAAAAAATCCAATGAAAAATAAAATCTGAAATATCAGAAATTTCCCAACAACCCCATAAAAAAAATAAAAATAAAAAAATAAAAAAAGAGAACAGTCAAGGAAGATCAAATCCAATTCTTTCTTTCTCACCAGTGCAAGGAAGGTCGAGGAGTGCAACGCCGGTGCGAGGAAGGCGAACGATCGCTGATGCAAGGAAGGCGAACAGTCGCCGGTTCTGGGAAGCGAACGGTCGCCGGTTCTGGGAAAGCGAACGGTCACCGGTTGTTAGGCTCTATATTCTTCGCCAGTTCTGGGAAGCGAACGGTCGTCGATTCTGGGAAGTTGAACGGTCGCCAGTTGTTCGGCGCTATATTCTTTGCCGGTTCTGGGAAGGCAAACAGATGACGATCTCTTTGCACCTTCTCGTCGCCGTAATGACCGAAGGGAAAGACTCAGATAGGGAAGAGAGTGATTTTCAGTGAGTGGGTTTAGGGTTTGAGGTTCACCATGGAGGCTCTACTCCATTTAGATCGGTGAGATCGAAGAAGGAAGAGAGTGATTTTCAATGAGGAGAGTTAGACTTAGGCTGATCGAAGATAGAGTCATAGAGGCTTGGCCTTGGTTGGTTTTTGGTTTCTGGAGATGGGTTTGTGAGAGAGTGAGTGAGGGAAGTGAAACAAAACAAAATGGGGCTGAACTAATAGTATTCTTATCTTTTAGTGATGAAAATTTTAGTCACAAAAACCTCAAACTTTTAGTGACGAAATAATTCGTCACTATAGATGAATTTAGTTTGGCGCCTACATTTTCGTTTGGCGCCTTTAGTTCAACCCAACATATAGTGACGGAATTTATTTTTCGTCACTAAATGTTACTAATCTTTTTATGTTTAGTGACGAAATTTATATTTCGTCACTAAATGGTACTTTTTAGTGACGAAAAAATTTTCCTCACTAAAATTCGTCACTGAAAATACATTTTGTTGTAGTGCATGTTATATAGCTTAGTTTTAGATAGCCATTATGTTTCAAAGCATGTTAGGCTATTAGTCTCTTTATTTTAAGTGTTTTCCGTGATTGCTGCATTTCTAGGCTAGGATTTCTAAACAAACTTGTGCACGCATAAGTCAAAGTATGTGCACGCATGCAGCTAGCTCGGGCACGCAGGCCTCTACATGCGTGTGCATACTACTGCCGAGAAACCCTAATCTAGATTTCCCTTTTGTTTTCTTTGCTTATTTCAAATGTTATGCCTTTGTTTTACTCCTTTTTTTATAGGTTTTAGTCCCTGTTCTATGTTTATTGTTTGTTTTCCTTTCACATGTTTAAATTAGGGTTTATCTTTTATTTCTTTGTTTAGATGTCATGAACACGCATTCACATATTCATGCATTTATGCCATAGGTGCTGAGATGCAGCAAGGTAAGTGAGGTAAGGCATGCATTCACATGTACATGCATTTGTTTGTAACATAATCTTGTTTAGGGTTAACGAACATGATGTGGTGGTTCGAATAAGTGTGTTTTCATTCTTAATATTTTCTAATGAACCCTTTATGATACCATGATTGTTTACTACCTATGTTCTGCCTTGATTTAATGTTCACATGTTTCTACCTTGGATGTGGTATGATGACATAATGATAGATGTATGCTAGGTTGATATGAGATGCCATGATTGATGTATGTAAGGATATATTATGATATGCCATGATAGATGAATGATTAGGTTTTGAGATGATTAATGTCGTGATTATATGTTTAAATGTATGCTAGTGTGTGTGTGTGTGTGAGTATAGATATAATATTGAATATGTTTTTAATAAGGTTAAAACATAAGACACAATGAAAGAAAGCCAACCCTAGGGTTAGGCAGTTTTGGGTGCATAACACTTTCCCAGAACCATACCTAAACTCCAAACCCATATTTTGATGGTTAATAGGTCATTACAAAAACTAGGTGGTGACTCCCCGTTTTGTCCATAGTGGGTTAATCCTACATTAGAAAAGAATGTGAGTTAAAGAGGTTTAAAACTTGTGTTGTGCATCCAAGAGTTAAGCCTTTTTAGATATACACTACTGTCAGTTTCTTTAAGACCTTCTCCCCTTTCCCCGTGTGTGTATGTGTGTTAAATTACTTAGTATTCTTAAAAAAAAAAAAAAAGGTTTAATGGAGAAGCTTGACACAAGCTCGATCTATCAAGATTTACGATTTCAGAAATTCCAAATCTAAAATTCAACCCATGATGACTTGTTTGATTAGGGTTTCTTTTCTCACAACCCTGATCCTATATAAGGCTTATTTTAAAAGTCATCAAGTGTGGAAATAGAGACCTAGAACTCATATACTCTGTGTGAAGCAACCAAATTTATACGCCATAAGATTTTGTAACTAAATGCTTCCTGATCTTCATCATTTATGAAGTGAAGAACTTTGCAGCTAACAACAATCAATCAAGTTGCTGAAGTTAGTCACGTACTCGAATTTGTGTAAAGAAGCTAGTCATAGATTGGAGATTTGTGCAACAAAGGAAAAAAATCTACTACAATATCAAGTCCAATTGGACATTGGAGCAAAGGTTCAAATGTGGATTGGTATTTTGGGATATGCCAAGGTAGTGGTAAGATTTCTTATACTTATAACCATTTGATTATTGATTAGTGGATTCTTGGGAGTGGTGACCTTAAATTTACCTAGTGGGGGGTTTTTGCCTTGCGAGAGGTTTTCCCCATTTATTAACAAATCACCATGTCAATTTAATTTTCGCAACATTTAGTTTATTTGGTGATATGTTGGTACCTCCACGATTTGCATGTAATTTGACCTAATTAATCAACATGGGTAATTGAATTAATTAACTGGGGTCAATTTATCTTAACCCAACAAGTGGTATCAAAGTGGGCACACTCTAATTAGGTTTTAATCTATGCTATGTGATCCATTGACCCCTGTTGTCAAGGATATAAAGTACATGAACAAATATTTTTCAAATAAATTCTCTTGTAATTCTAACATTGATGTTCTTCAGTTTCTCAAGAGATGTAAGTCTAACATTTGTTTGAAATTGATATATGTGTTAGTTGAAAAAGATTTGTATATGGCTGATTTGATGGAATCAGCTTAGGTGAAAGAACAATTGATTTATGAAAAATGCAAAAGAAGACAAGACTGTCTCAAAAGGTACATACACTAGGTTGCTAGTAAAAGAAAGATGAAGGCTCGATTAAAGCTATCCAGTAGAGGTTGCAAAGAAAGAGCCTCACCATATGACTTGACTAATAAGCATAAAATGTGTTTCATGATATATACTGCTCTGAAAGTAATGGATACATACTTATGGTATCTTGATAGTGGTTGTTCAAGATATATCATTGGAGACCATTCTCCTTTCAATACATTTGAACCAAAAATGGGTGGTAATGTTACATTTTGGGATGGAAGCAAATCCCAGATAAAAAGGAAAAGGAATTATTTCCTTACCAGTATTACTTGACATTGCTAATATTTTATATGTAAAAGGGTTGAGGGTAAATCTGTTAAACATAAGTCAAATTTAAGATCAAGACTTTATGATGTTGTTTTTCAAAAGAAAATTTCTAGTACTCAATGAACTAGGTGAACAACTTATTAGTGGGATTCGCACATTGGATAATTGCTACAATCTAGTTCCAGATGCTGAAATAGTTTGTAATAGCATTCAGATGTCCAATGAAAATTTATGGCATCAAAGGATGGGACATGCAAGCTACAAGTAATTTTTTATCGTATTTGAGAAGGAGCCAGTATTAGGCATTCCCAAGCTAGTTAAAGTAGACATTAATGCTGTATGCGAACCATGTCAACTCAAAAAACAAACAAGATCGCATCATTAAGCAACCTTAACTATAGCCACAGCAAGACCTCTTGAGCTACTCCATATTGATTTCATGGGTCCTACTAGAATAGAATCTCTAGGAGGTAAGAGATATATCATGGTTGTGGTAGATGACTTTACTAGATTTGCATGGGCAATTTTGCTAATGTCCAAGTCTGAAACACCTCAACAAATAGAAATCCTATGTAAAAGATTGTAGAATGAGAAAGGAGTAAGTATTAATCACCTTCGAAGTGATCATGGAAGAGAGTTTAAGAATTCTTAGTTGGAGCAATTCTCACTAAAGTGGGCATAGCTCAAGAATTCTCTGCTCCAATTACTCATCAACAAAATGGAGTAGTTGAGAGGAAGAATCTAGTCATTCAAGAGATGGCTAGAGCTATAATGCATATCAAAGATGTTGCTAAAAATATGTGGGGTCAAGCTGTGAACACTGCATGTCACATTGTAAACAGAGTGTACTTCAGACCAGGAACAAAGAAAACTCCATATAAGCTATGGAAAGGAAGAAAGCCAAATGTAAAATATTTCAGAATATTTGGTAGCACCTAATTTATATTGAAAGATAGAGAAAATGTGGGAAAGTTTGACACTCGAAGTAATGAAGGGATTTTTCTTGGGTACTCATCCTCAAGTAAGACTTACAAAGTTTTCAACAAAAGGACAATTAAAGTCATGGAGACTATGAATGTTGAAATTTTTGAAACCTTAACTTCTACCATACAAAAGGAGATCGATCAACTGCCAAAGTCTACTTTTCCTTCAACTCCTATAAGCAACAAAGTTGAAGAAGATCATTCTCCTACTTCTACGCCAAATATTGCTCAATCATTTGATAGCAACCCTATTGAGGATACTCCAAAACCTACCACTCCTTCTCCAACTGTTGGTCACATAGAAAGGAAACATTCATCTAGAATTAGATTGAATCACCCTTTTGAAGCAATTGTTAGAAATATGAATGAATTAAACATAAGGAAGTGAACTGTTGATAAGTATATGGCTAATTTTGTGTCTTATTCTTATTATTTGTATCAGGTTAAACCCACAAAAGTAGAGGAAGCACTTCAAGATGAAAGCCAGGTGGAAGCCATGCCTGATGAGCTGCATTAGTTTCAGAAAAATGATGTCTAGACTTTTGTTCCAAGACTGGAAGGTGAGAACATCATTGGCACAAAATGGATCTTCCATAACAAGACTAATGAGGAAGACAATGTCATTTGAAATAAAGCTAAACTCACTACTCAAGGATACACTCAAGTTGAAGGGGTTGATTTTGATGAGACGTTTGCACCAGTGGCTCTAATTGAACCCATATGGATATTACTTTCTCTGGCCTGTCATCTAAAATTCAAGTTGTATCAAATAAATGTCAAGAGTGCTTTCCAAAATGGGTTTCTCAAGGAGGAAGTCTATGTGTCACAACCCAAGGGATTTGTTGATCCACATTATCCCAATCACGTGCTTTATTTGAAGAATGCACTATATGGCTTAAAGCAAGCCCCAAGGGCATGGTATGATCATCTCACAGAGTAATTGGCGAACAATGGATTTTCAAGGGGACAAGCAGATCAAACCCTTTTCATCAAGAAAGTAGGGAGAGTTTGTTGTAGCTCAAGTATATGTCGACGACATCATCTTCAAGTCTACGAAAGACATTTTAGCACACTCTTTGTAGATTATGATATTTGTCAAAAACATTTCACCATATATTGTGACAATACTAGTGCCATTAATATTTCTAAAAATCATTTTCAACACTCTCAAACCAAATATATTGAGATCTAACATCACTTCATTCGTGAATTGGTTGAAGATGGCATTCTCACTCTTAGGTTCATTAACACTGATGATCAAAACGCTGATCTTTACACAAAATCATTGGTTGGTCGTCAGTTTGAATTCTTATGCCAAAACATTAGTGTAATCTCTTTGGCACAATCTTCTTCTCCCTCCCTTATGCATTTGCATCAGTGTATCTAGTTTTTATTGCTTTTTAATATGCTTGTTTGTTTGTTTTATTTTTTGCTTTCAATAAAAAAATTTTAAAAAAAATTTTAAAAAAATAAAAAAGGGAAAAATCTGAAAAATACAAAAACTGTGTGTGTTTATGTATACTAGAACTTATGTACCTTTGGATGGCCATTGAAATAAAGTTTCTTAATTTTGTATCTCTTGTAGTTTAGAAGAGCATCTTCATGCACAAATATGCAATATGAGCTTTGTGGCTCATTATGTGATATGTATGATTTGGTTAATATTTTATCATTCATATATTTATCACTCTTTTTTATGGGAATGACTAAAAAGTCTTACGAGAAAGACATAAATAACAAGCTCACCACTAAAACTCATTAATTATAAAACATTTATGTGCAATTCATGAAAGTCATGCTCGTTAAGGTGTAGCACTTGTACAGTAAGAACAAGATGTTTTGGCTAAATAAATGGGTATTTCTTTTCTCTCTTATATACCCATGCATGATATTCCTTTATATACTTAAAAGAAAATTATGCAAAGAACATGAAAAGCTAAAAGAATAAAAATGCTTTTATATATGGTTGCAAATGTGTTTCTAGGAGATGTGAGAGTTATATGATATACTTCAAATGTGATGGTTCTCATCAAACTGTTATGATTGTGTGTTGATGTTTTTGATTCTCTTATATTATTATTATTATATGACGAGACACTTATTCTTTCTTGCAAAAGTTTCACACGCAACACGCATACTCTTTGCTACTCTTGATACTATTGTATAGGTACAATGTAATATGATCATTATAAGGAATACATGTGGTAGTATATGTTTACTAAATTGTCTTAACTTGCTTTTGAAAATAAAAATTGGTTAGACTTGTTTAGTGTGCTTTTGGATCTAGGATTGCTTTGCATCTAGATTTTTGATGTGTTTGAGTGTTTAATGCTTCTTTGATGATTGGTTTGGTGTCTATCTTGTTTGAATTCATCTCATGTATTTTCCTCTCCTTGAAAAACCATGTTTCTATTTACTCAATACTAGCTCAATAAAAGCCCGATAGCAACTCAATATCCCTCAACACAAGCGTCTTCTATTGAAGTTTTTCAAGGTTTTCTCAATACCTCTCAATACATAGCCCAATCCATTGAGCCAAATTTCTAATCTTTTTGTTTTCTCGATAGAAGCTTGACGCCTTCTTGATCCATCGAAGTAGTTTTTCCATCAATACCTCCTTGATACCTTTCAACCTATCAAGAATTTGTTTTCTACACCTCTTGATATGTCCTCAATCTATCGAAGTTCTTGATTCTATATATACTTAAAGGTCAATCCGGTTCTATTCTAACTCAAATACCTTGATCTCTCTCTCTTCTCTATTGATCCAAGCCCTCTCTTTTCACCAAAAACTTTCTTCTCTTCAAGATTTCAGCCTTTTCCAAGCTTAAATCCTTAGGTAAGTGGTATCAATAATTTCTTTTCCTCATTTTCATGCATTTCATGCATTTTGTAACCTAGGTTTTAAATTTTGGGAAAATCTTGGGGGGTTTTTGTGATTTTGATAAATCTTTTGGGTTGGATTTTGTTGAGATGATATCACATGATCATGCATTGCACTATCTAGCATTCTATTCACATGTTCATGCATTCTAGGATTGTGTGATTGATTATATATTGTAAGTGCTGTAGTTTGGATTCAGTTTTTGCCCATGATGCAATTTCTTTTTGCACGTTGCACACTCATGCATTGCCATGCATTTCTTGTTTCTTCTTTATCTTTCAAGAGCATCTCTTTTGCTTTGTCTTTGTACGTTCTCTCCCTAAGTATTTTTGACATGGACCCCAAGAAATCCATTCTTTTGAAGGACCCAATGTCTTGTCGTGGTTCTTTATGTTCTTCTTCTCTTCTTTTTCTTCCAATTAGAGATCAGTTCTGTGACTTGAAATCCTAAAAGGATTTTGATGAGAACTTTAGTGACGGGGCAATTCACTCGGAACGCCAAGTCATTTTGTTCGATTTTTCTAGACACGCCTCTTCTCAGTGTGTTTAGCTCTCGAGGTTGAGAATCTCGTTGTGAGAAACCCTTGAGGTGTCCCAGCGTGTTTATACAAGAGTTCTACTCCAATATACATGCTATCAATACCTCTATTCCTCTGTTTACTATGTTATTTTGAGGAACACGTATCATAGTTACCCCGGAGCTGATTTCTAAGGTACTACACGTCCCTAAGGTAGCTCATTTGGACTATTTTAGTCATCCTCGTCTCTGTTCCATCTTTAGAGATGAGTTGGCCTCATTATTTTGTGAGAAAGCCATGGTGTGGGGTGAACTTCTTAACTTCAACACACAAGACTTTGCTAAGGATCCAAGAATCCTTAATATGGATATGACCTTTGTTTTCATTCCATGGTTTAACTATAACACTACCATCGAGCCTCATGCTCATTTTCTTTTCTCTCTCTTGGGGGTGTCTTTATAGACTTTCCTTCATACATAATAGTATTTATGATAGATATCTATCAAGTCACTACTACACGTGATAAGCTAATCTTCCCTTTAGCTATCACACGCATTCTCACACACATGCACATTCCTATTCCTTCTGCCCTTCTCTTCTTTATCATGGATGCTATTAGTTGGGAATCTATATGGAGGAGCACTACGCAGCTCACGGCCAAGCGGCCTTGTCATGAGTCTATTCTTGTTCAACAGGAGGAGGCTGAGTCCAGAGCTGTTGAGAATACTGCCTTTACCCCTCAACCCCCTTCCTCATTTGCTCCATCTTCTTCTTCTGGAGTGGAGGCATCTTTTGTTGCTATTATGGATCAGCTTTAGTAGATGCATGCTAACTTTGGTAGTCGTCTCAACATTCTTTCTGATGAGGTGTATCAGATTAACACTAGAGTTGGTCATATAGCTCGTCGACAGTTACATCTTGGTGGCTTTGCTCCTTCTCCGATGCATGATCCGTACGAGGAGTCTTTATCTAGTGGAAATGATGATGGTGATGATGTTTTTGGCTCAGAGTATGAGAATGAGATAACTATCTCTTAGTGATTCACCCTTTATCACTCGTGACAAAAGGGGGAGTAGTTTTGGTTATGAGAGATTAGTCATGTTGTTAAGGGGAGAGCCAGTCTAGTGATAGGAGGAGATTGCTTTTGAGATATGTAGTGAAGTTTTTGATGTATAGTTCTCATTACATGTTCCTTGGTCTTTTGACCTTTTTACATACATTGTACTTCTTCCATATATATATGATGATGATGTATGTTTTTCAACTTATCTTACTTGTGTTGCTTCTTTTTTTCTCTTTATATACATGTTTCTTAGTTTATGTAACTCGTTTATATTTCACACTTGTTGCCTTGATGGATCTCGTCTAAGTGTTTCAGCTAAGACAAGTTGTAAGTCTTTCATGTCATAGTCTCTCTTCTTGTAAAGTTTTTCAAGAGTTCATTGTATTCGTTTGACTTATGCTCTTTTTATGTATTTTTTTATGGAGATTGTTGTCTTATATATCTCTTATAACCATGAATATGGTTTTGTCATAGATTGCCAAAGGGAGAGATTGTTAGGGTCATACTTTTTATTTAACTGGCTAATCCTCTGACAAAATGCACTTTACTTATAATTGGATAAATCTAAGTTGGGTTTAATATATCAAGAGATATGTTGTTCAAACATATCAAGTGGTATCATTAAAGACATGAAAGTTGATCCAAGAAACAAGCAAAGAAAAGTTGTTTCATTAAGTCTCAACAGAAGCTCGACAGATGCTATTATCGAAGTTTAATGGAGAAACTTGACATAAGCTTGATCTATCGAGATCTACAATTTCAAAAATTCCAGATCTAAAATTTGGCCCATGATGACTTGTTTGATTGGGGTTTCTTTTCTCACAACCCTAGTCATATATAAGGCTTATTTTAAGACTCATCAAGTATGGAAACAGAGACCAAGAACTCATATACTCAGTGTGAAGCAACTGCATTTGTATGTTGTAAGGTTGTCTAACCCAGTGCTTCCTGATCTTCATCGTTTATGAAAATTTTGTAGCTAACAACAATCAATCATGTTGCTAGAGTTAGTCACGTACTAAGATCTGTGCAAAGGAGTTAGTTACAAATTGGAGATTTGTGCAACAAAGGAAAGAATACTATAATATTAAGTCCAATTGGGTATTGGAGCAAAGGTTCAACTATAGGTTGGTATTTTGGGATAGGCCAGGGTAGTGATAAGATTCATCATACTTGTAACTGCTTGATTATTAATTAGTAAATTATTGAGAGTGGTGACCTTAAATTCACTTGGTAAGGTTTTTACCTTATAAGAGGTTTTCCTCATTTGTCAATAAATTACCGTGTCAATTTAATTTCCATTGTATTTAGTTTATTTGGTGATTTGTTGGTGCTTCCACTATTTGCATGTAATTTAACCTAATTAATCAATTCGGGTAATTGAATTTATTAATTGGAGTCAATCTATCTTAACCCCACATATGCTATATAAAGATACTAACAGGGAAAAAAAAAAGTGAAAATTATTGTTGCCATTGCTATATCGATCTATCATGTATGCATTTTAATTTTTTTATATGATGTTCAAACACCCTATCCAAATAAGATAATGTTGGAATGTGTAAAATGCAAAAAGTTGTTGTGTGTTTAAAACCAATGGTATTAGGATTAGGTTACCAAAATTTTTCTTCTCATTTTAATATAAAAACCTATTTTCCTACTTTAACAAACGATTTTTTGTTCTTTTCTTAAATGCTAACCACATTTTCATTTTACTCTTATCGGATTCCTTATTCTAAAACTTATTTCATGTAAATATTAATTTTTTTATTAATTTTTAAAACACACTTTTCTTTATCACAGTTATCAAAACAAAGATAGATAAACTAATGTTAAGTTTTTTTCTTTTTGGGTTCTTCTCAAAACATTTTGGCCCCTTACCCTATTTTAGGGAGTTTACTATTGATGCCCTAAGCAAGGGCCTTGTATCTTTGCAAAAAAGAAAAATTGGGTTGTCAATTTTTTTTTTTTTTTTTTAGAGAGTTTCAACCTACGAAGCTAACTATAACCCACTATTGTCAACTTGTCATTACTTTTTAAAATAAAAGTTTGTTTATTATCTTTAGCACATATTGTGCCTTTTTTTTTTTTTTTTAAACACAAGGATATGTGGACTGTGGTTGTTTGGGCTACAATATATGGTTATTTGAACTGATTTGTGATGTAATTTGGGCTTTGGACTGATCTGTGGAGGGTGGTAAAGATTTTGGAAAGACAAAGGATCAAGTTTTATTTTCCTTGTCGCATAATGTGGTTCCATCTTCCATCTATGTTAAGGGTATGTTTAGTAGACTGTAATAGACTCTGTAATGTAATAGTTATTTCTATAGTTTAGTTATTCTTTAGTTTGTTTATGTTTTTATTACAAGGAATAATCATTCCTTATAAATAGTTATTCTTCAAAATGAGGAATAACTATTCTTCTTTAAAATGTTGTATTATCCAAAGTTATTAATACCGTTTCGGAGCCCGTTTCGGTTTCTTCAGTGGAATGGAATATTTCGGTATCGACCGATTTCGACGTACCGTTTCAGGGTGTTTCGGGGTTTCTAAAAAACAATTTATATATATTCTTGTAGAACATAAAATTGTCAATTCTAATAAATAAATAACTAAATATCAAATAATACAAATCATTTAGTCTTAACTTTTAAGTCTTAAACATCATATAACTTCAATTTAACATCACACAATAAAAAGATTAACAAGACAATAACTAAATATCAAATAATACAAACCATTTAGTCTTAACTCTTAAGTTTTAAACATCAATTTAACATTACACAATAAGAAGATTAACAAGATAATAACTAAATATCAAATAATACAAGATTTACTCCTCCTCATCATCATCCATGAGAGAAGGATCAAATTCATCATCAAAAGAACTCCCACAAGAACTACCAGCACCCATTGCAAGATTTGTCAAGCCATGCTCATTGTTGTTGTCATCATCATCATCGTCATCAACATCAATAGTTTCAAGTTTAGCATCCTCTTCCACATTTACCATGCCTGTTGGTTCATTAAGACAATCCCAATTTATGTCATCTGGATTAAGAAGTGCAGGTTCTTCAGCCACCCAATCTCCCATCAAGTCAATGTTATCCAAGCTTATAGGATCCAATGCATACTTATTCCTTTGAATGTTCCTACTAATGAGAATATTAAACATTAGTAACATTTTATAAATTATAATTATTTGAAACTATATTTCATTTACATATGAGTAACGATGATAAATTTACCTTTCTCGAAGCCTCAAATTATAATGGACAAAGAACAAATCATTTACTCGTTTATGTTCTAATCTATTTCTCTTCTTTGAGTGAACATATTCAAATGTGCTCCAATTTCTTTCACAACCAGTTGCACTACAACATTGACTTAGCACACGAATGGCAAATGATTGTAAATCTGAAGCTCCAAGTCCAAATTGCTCCCACCATGAAACTACCATAACAAATAAGAATGTAAAATAAGCATTGCCCATGTAATCTTACAATAACAACTATAAAGGATAAATAGACATATTGAAAGGAAATACTATTAAATTATTAATGTTTACCTGGATTTAGTCTCTCTCGTTGGTGGATTGCTAGTGATGTGCCAAAGTCACCAATTGACCTTTTGTACTCATCAAGTTGCGAACTTATTTTGTCTTGAATGTCAGGATCGGGAATCAACCTCATTAGAGTGCTTAGCAACCCTCTTTGAACTTCATTTTGCCTTTTAAATGAAGGCCTAAAGTAAATTGCAAGGTTAAGAAAGCAACTTGCTGCATGCAAAGGACTATGAAGTTGTTTGTCCCATCTAGCATCAATAACTCTAATATAATTTCCATACAAAGAAACTTTGTTCTTCAACCTTCTTTTTATTTCCTCTTTTGCTTTGTCCATTGCTTCATACAAGTACCCCATAGCAGGTTTCTCATCCCCATCAACAAGATGTAGCACTCTAACTAAAGGCTCACTAACATTCACTATGTTCTTGCATTGAGACCAAAATGAATAATCTTCCAAAACAATTTTACTTATCTCCTTCCCAATGGTAGTCTTAGCATGGGGGCATGAAAGCCATTTATCACAAGTGAACATTTGTCTAAGCTCTTTTTTGAACCTTAGTATGCTTTGTAGACTTAAGAAGTTATTGGCAAACCTTGTAATTGCAGGACGACATAACTCCCTTCCATTTGTAAAATCTTGCCTCATCAAGTCTAAAACAACTCCATGGTTGTAAATGAACTTTGTTATCTTTTTTGCCTTCTTAATTGCTTCATCAACAAGAGGGAACCACCTAGGATTAGCAATATTCTCCAACATCAAGTCTATGCAATGAGCTGCACAAGGAGACCAAAATAAAGTACCATACTTCTGCTGTAATTTTTTTCCAGCTTTTTTATAGGTAGAAGCATTATCTGTAATCAATTGCACAATATATTCCACACCAATTTCTTGAACAACAGAATCAAATATGTTAAACAATGTTTCAGCATCTTTTGTAAGGCCTGAAGTGTCAATAGATTTCAAGAACATGGCACCCCTTGGACAATACACCAAAAAATTCATTATTGGTTGTTGTTTTTGATTTGTCCACCCATCAGACATTACTGAACAGCCATATACTTTCCAATCATTTTTTATATCTAACAAAAAATCATTAACTTCATGCACAACATTTTTCAAAAGGGGTCCCCTCAACTCATAAAAAGAAGGCCCCTTAAATCCCGACCCAATAGCAGCAATGGAATCTATCATAGGTTGATAATAGGGTGACTGAGATGCATAAAATGGTACATTAGAATGATACCACCATCTTGCCACACTCATTTTTGCATTATCAATCGTTGCTTTTGTAGCCAAAGCACTTCTTATAGAGGGTTGAGCACCGGGGGTTGTTCTAGGAGCAAAATAACTCTTAATTTTCTTCTTTGCTCTTATTTGACCTATATCAGTGTCAACATCCTTTCCCCTAGATTTTCTTTTACCTAATGTTTGAGGAGGAGTCTTTTGAGTCTTTTCAACATTCCTAACCTCATCCTCCTCCTCCTCCTCCTCATCATCATCAACATCAAATGGATCACCATATGGGTTCCCAATTTCTGATTGAATCCTCTTTTTAGTTTGTTTAGATTTTTTCAAGTCTTCAATCATTTGTTTCATTTGAAACCTAATATCAGATGAAACAACTTTACATGGTTCAACTTGACCCCTAATCCCAGCAAGATGATACTTAAGTCTAGTAATACCACCCCCTTTAATCAACTTATTACAATATAAACAAATAGTATTATTTTTCGCATTAGGCACTGCACGGGCATGAGCCCATGTGGGATCCTCTGATCTTGCAGGGACAGAGGCCACAGAAGCAGAAGGAGTACCAGCTGAACTATGATGAAAACAATGATCAACCATAGTTTACTGTTTAATGAAAATGAAATGAAATTCAATCAAATGCAGTAGCTAAAATTTAATTTAATTTGCATGAAGTGGATGAACAAACAAATCACATATCTTAAATTCTTAACTCTTACGTCTTAATCTTAACCACAAAACTTAGAAATCATAAGAAAAAAACACAGAAATGTTTCGGATTGTCATAGTTTATTGTTCAATGAAATGTTGTGTTTTACATCATGTAAAACACAACATTTCATTGAACAGTAAACTATGACAATCCAAAACATTTCTGGGTTTCTTACACAACATTTCATTGTCATAAATCCACTCAAAAGAGTCAAAACCAAAAAACTAAGTTCTTAACCACAAATCAAATCATAAGAAAAAAAAAATTATGAAAATCCGAGAGAAATGAACCAACAAAAGACTAAAGCTTAAGTTCTTACTTCTTAACAGTTAACACTTAATCACACATATTTTCAGCTCCTAACACTTAATCTTAAGATTCTTAACAAATCACAAGAAAGAAAATCTTAAAAAATCCGAAAGAGTGAGAGTAGAGAAAGAATACCTGTTTTGGCCGAAGTAGAGAAAGAGTGAAAGAGTCAAAGAAGAAGCTAGGGCCTAGGAGCAGAAAGCACAGCACGAGAGAGTGAGAGATCGAAGCTTAGGAGCAGAGAGCACACTGCACAGTGAGCAATGAGCACGACAGCAGTGAGTGAGAGAGAGATTGAAAGTGAAAGAAATCAAAGAATAAGAAATGAAGACCCGAAGAGTGGAGGAATATAAGATTAGGTTTTTTAGTTCTGTCCAAAACGGCGTCGTTTTGCTATCTCTGGACTTTTTTTTTTTTTTTTTAAATTTTTATAACAGGCAAAATCATGTACCAGCTGAAATTCCCATCTCGGCCGGAATTGACCAGAATTGGCCAGAATGACCCAAAACGACCCGAAATTTGAGCCGTGGTGGAACGTAGGTAATTCCAGTACTAGTTTGCATATCGGAATGAAAAATTCCGTTCGTTCCGGCCAGAACGGAACGGAACGGAATCAATAACAATGGTATTATCTATTCATTGGTAATTGTAATAATTTCAAAACTTAATATATTTTCAAATAAACAAATTTTCCATATACATCTAACAATTATAAAATATAAAAAATAACACATATCTCTGTTAAATTTAAAAATAACAATTTTTAAGGAGATATAATGTATAAGTAAGATATTTCCTAAAATAAATATTAAGTTTTGTTTTAATGTTATAACTCACAACCAAACTAATGAATAGGTTTAATTATTACATTACAATACATTTTATTTCTAGTAATAAATATTACAATTTCTATCGTAATCTCCATTCAGTGTACCAAACGTACCCTAATAACTTTAGGTAAAGAAGAGTGCATTTTAAAATACATATAAAATTTCACTTGAGAAGAGGGGGTTGATCTAGTCAAAACAATTCACTATCGAAGAAGTTGTTGCGATGTTTTTACATGTACTAGCTCTGTTGCTCGCGTACAATCACTTGAAGAATAGAGTGATCAAATTTACATATGTATCATGGTTCCAATGGAACAATAAGCTAGCAATTCAAAAGAATTTTGCTAAAGGCTACTTGAAATATCATTTATATCTTCTCAACGATTCTAACAAAAACGTGTAGATGGTTTGGGGTACTTCCGAAACTAAATATTTTATTTTAATTATAGTTCTCCTTGGTACTTACACAAGTTTTCTCAATTTTGTTTATTCTTCGAGCACTAGATGGAACTTAAATTCCAATAATTGTGTTCATTGATGACCAACAAAGATAAAGTAACAGAAAGGGGAGGCCTTTATACTAATGTTTTAGGAATTTTTGACCCATATATAAAATTCATTTATGTATTATTTAGATGGGAGGATTTTGCATCTAAATCACGAAGTTGCTTTAGGTAGAAACTAGTTGCTAACCTATGCAATGCACAAGTTAAATTAATAAAAATAAATATTTATATTGCATGAAGAGACATCAGCATGAAAATGAAACCCCCCAAAAAAAAAAAAAGTTCAAAAGTACGAACTTCATCTCACAATGCCATTTAAAAAATACACTTTGACCATATATAATTGTATAAGAAATAAAATTGGAGAAAGATTATTAATTAACCTTGTTCAATTCATCTAAAAGTAATAAAGTTAAAATAAAAATTATCTATACTCTTAGAAAAACACTGGAAGAACATAATATTCGCTTCAATGATGCATTCACCCTTTCGAAGGGATATAAAATCCTTAATACATTGAATTTGTTCAATAGAGACTCACTAAAGTATGAAGTGATACACAATTCTTGAATCTAAAACTTTTGCCTAAAATTCAACAACCATTTCATATCAAATGTGCAACATATGCACACACTTAACAATAACTACAAAAAAAATTGATTAGTTGAGTTAACTGGAATCTATAATTGCTATTTAGTATCAAGAAAAAATATCAATTGAATTTTTTTTTTTTTTGGGAAGACTTTATTTAATCCTAACTTGTTTTTGTGTTTTAAATTTTAACACCCAAAAAATACTCAAGAATTTAATACCTTACCTGACACAACACAACACAACACAGCACGTATTGATGTACATCTATTTAATGAAAAAAAAAAATATATATATATATATATAACAAATGGATCCGGGTCCAACCCATAAAGTTGAAACAAAATTCGGAGCCAAACGCAGACGGAGAGATAGACACAGAGCAATGGCATCGAAAGCTTCAACACCGCCATATCCGAGCGCTGCGAAAATCTCTGATTCTATATGTTATTCTCAATATTCTGCTTCTCTCAAATGTAAGCTTCTTTCATGTTTTCCTTTTCATTATTTGATTTATCCAGTTATTATTTCGTCATACCTAATTGTTTTGGTCTTTTGCTTTCGTTTGACCCTTATCTTTGTTGTTGCTTCAATTTTTATTGAAAACCCATTGATCCTTTCTTTCGTATATCATTTTTCTTTTGATGGGTTCTCTCCGAATCATCTAATTTCCTTGTTTTTGTTTTTCCAAGCCTTTTTTTTTTTTTTTTTTGGGTATTTGCTTTGTGAAATTCATGCTTAATTTGTTAATTCTGTAGTTTTTCGTTAATTGGGGGTTTTTAAAAACATTAGGAATGCTTGTTGAAAAGTATATACATATATGTAGTTTTTCTTTGTAGTAGAATAATAAGTTCCCATAGAGAGAGCATAAGTTATATTATGACAAGTTCTTAGAGAAGATGAGAAAATAGAAATTTTTTAAGGCAATTTGTACTCAAGGTTATCGTTTAACACGGCACTCTTGAGGAAGATTTAACGTTTTTTTGTTATTCTTCGAGAAGAAAACATTAAGAAGAAGGAAATTGAGATTATGTGCATTGTATGTACTAGCACAAATTGAAATGGCATAGTATCCCGTTTATGACTGACTTCCATCTCTATGGCCTACAACAAAGATTCCTCTGACTTTATAGCCTCAGGTACAATGATGCCGTTTGTACCAAATTTTTTTGTGGATTGGATTTTACTTGATTGTCTATTGCTTGGATGCGATCGGGTAAATGTATTTTGATCAAAATCTGTAATGCATTATATGTCTCATAATAGGTCCNTTTTTGTTTTTCCAAGCCTTTTTTTTTTTTTTTTTTGGGTATTTGCTTTGTGAAATTCATGCTTAATTTGTTAATTCTGTAGTTTTTCGTTAATTGGGGGTTTTTAAAAACATTAGGAATGCTTGTTGAAAAGTATATACATATATGTAGTTTTTCTTTGTAGTAGAATAATAAGTTCCCATAGAGAGAGCATAAGTTATATTATGACAAATTCTTAGAGAAGATGAGAAAATAGAAATTTTTTAAGGCAATTTGTACTCAAGGTTATCGTTTAACACGGCACTCTTGAGGAAGATTTAACGTTTTTTTGTTATTCTTCGAGAAGAAAAGATTAAGAAGAAGGAAATTGAGATTATGTGCATTGTATGTACTATGTACTAGCACAGATTGAAATAGCATAGTATCCCGATTATGACTGACTTCCATCTCTATGGCCTACAATAAAGATTCCTCTGACTTTACAGCCTCAGGTACAATGATGCTGTCTGTACCAAATTTTTTTGTGGATTGGATTTTACTTGATTGTCTATTGCTTGGATGTGATCGGGTAAATGTATTTTGATCAAAATCCATAATGCATTATATGTCTCCTAATAGGTCCGATTTTTCTATCATTACTTGTCGATAGTGACTATTTGATGCAAGAGCATCTTATATGCAATTTCAAGATGTTAAGAAGTCAATCAAGTGGCTGCAAACTGATTGAAAAAGTCCTTTTGAAGCTTACAGACAAGACTAGTGGAATACAAAACCATTTATGCAGCTTGAAGTCTTAACTGTTCAGTGGTTAGTTAGTTACACTATCCATGTTTCCAAACAACGGGCTTCAGTCAGCTTGTTACAGGGGTGGCAGCCACTCTAATCTGTTTTAACAGATTCTCATTAGCTAGTTTGTTATTTGGAACAGCATTAGCCAATATTAGTTTGACACTTGGCAAGCTCCTAAGTGGATTCCATTTTGTACTTAGTTTTTCCAAGTTAACAAAAATTGAAGCCTTTGTGTTCTTTTCTTGGAACTTAGCGTTCTTGTAGAGGTGTTTAACCACCTACTAATTGTTCTCAGCAGATCATGTTGCTAACTAAACCCAGATTAGAATAGCCTACATGCTTCCCTGCACCATTATCCATAGCTCTTATCTTGACACCAAGAAGATTTCAATCAATGCTTTAATTTTGTCCTGGTTGATCCTGATTTTCCATTAGAAGAATATACATTTTTATCCAATAACCGAATACTTTTGACTGTTAATATTTCTCTGCGTATTTGATTCCTATCATATGTCTATTTTCTTCCCTATGTAGTAGCGTACCTAGTTGTAATCAAACTTTATGTTGACTGAATCTTTTTGATGTCTATAAGCCTCACATGGGTTATATATTGATTGCTTTGCTAGTGTTGCAGGTTTAGAAGAATATGGCTCAGACAAGAGTAAATGTCAAGAACATTTTGATATTTACAAGGAATGCAAGAAAAAGGAGGTAATGGATCCTTCAATGTTTAAATGCTCTGTAGATTTAATTCTTATATATGATTGAAATTGATGAAGAAATTGTACCTGGATGAATAAATCTTGAATGAGGACAGCAGTGCTATTGGCTTGATGACACTGTTATCCCCCCTCTCTCTCTCTCTCTAATATTAAATTATTCCAATTGCTTGTAATATTGCTGGGAACTATATGGTTATTGATTCTTCTTCTTTTTCTGAATAGAGGGAAGCTCGATTAGAACGCAATAGGAATAGATCATTCTTCTCGTGAAAGTCCTTTTTGGATTTGCTACTCAAAATTATAATCAGCAGAAGCTATGTTTGAGCTCCCTACAAGTGTCAATCCCTCTTCTGTTGCAGCTTCAATCTTCAACAAATTCTAACACCAAGTTATAGAGCTGGCTCCATATCATATCTAGAAAAGTTGAATAAATTTCTGTATTTGCAATCCTTGTCATATTCTTTCCATGAGGCTTAAAGTAAAATCCTGGTTTTCATTTCAAAATGTGGATCCTGGTCACAGTTTGAAGGTTGTCTATATTATTATAGACCATCAGAACTAAACTCTCATAACTGTAATGCATTATTTGCATAATCTTTGTTGTGCTTTTTATTTGAAAATGTGAAGGAGATTGAATTTGAAGGTGTGGAATTTACAGTGAGCCACTGAATATATTGAATCTGAATCTATTAATATGCAATTAATAACAAAGTCATTTGAATGATTTAGTGAATCAAAATTTCCTTCAGTGTAAAAATATGTTACCAAACAGAATCATTTGAATTTTGTTCTGCTTTTTCCACAGATATATAATAAAATTGTGTTCTCTAAAGAAACTTTTAATCATCTGGGATGCAGCTCTTGAAAACAAAGCATTTGTTAATGTGTCAGTGATTTAAAATGTAATTGACGAGCTCTATATACTACAGCGATTCATCTAATTTCATACAAATTTATTGAGGTAACTATTTTTCAATTTCATGCAAAATACATGGGAAACCTATTTTCTACTTTGCAGATTAAACAGGGCTTCCTGCATTGTAACACTGAAACTATTTTGTTCTTATAGATGCCATTTTAGCGATGGTGCTTCTTTAAATAGATGCCTGGATGGTCATGAGTGGAAGAAATATGTTCCACTGTTTCTTATCTAGGGAGGAATGACATTGCAATTATAATGTGGTAACTTGTGAATGACTTAGAACGATATCGGTATATCGCATTATAATGTTTGTGCAATTTTTGCATGCTAAATTTCCATTCTGAAGATACCATAACAATGTAACAGAGGCAGTGTCTCTCCTTGAGTCCTTATTCTGTGCCCCTCAAAACTATGTTGAACATCAAAAACTGATTCAAAAGTCATTTACACACTCCTCACATGGAGAGGAATTCCGTGTTGGGGTTGAAGAAGCAGTCCATAAGCGCTACACGATGTTGTCGTGAACTTGTCACAGAAGATATCTGACCATGGACTACTGTAATCAACAGAATTTTTGGCTCCTTCTAGTATCATTTGTAGAAGATCCTTCTCAAAAGTTGTCTCCATACGTTGTTTTACTACTTTACAACCATGGGTTGATCACTTTCTCTAATCTTCCATATTTGTCTTTTGCAACTTCAAATTTAAATTGATAGGATCTAAGTTAGGGAAAGCTCACAAATAATAAGCATACTAATAAGAATATAAGATAACCTTGATATTTAAATTATGTACCATTGTTGATAATTAGTTAACCCCAAATATATATTTTTATAAAAATATGAGATAATAAACAATGAGAAATGGTCGTACAACAACCAACGTTTTCACATTATGTATAACTTTGGAACTCATATAGCGCATAAAAGATTGTGATTTATGTGAAGAGTTTCATGTAGTTGTACCTAAGCCCAGGAATTCCAAGAGGTCTCTTGGACATAGTTTTTCCAAGAGTTCTGAGCTTAAAGAATATTTCTTCCCCTGGCCTTGAGTGTAATTGCTTTCAAAACAGGCTCTTGAGATTATATGTGCAGACAAGCTCTTCAAATCCTTTTCAATTTCAATGACTGTAATTCCCCCCTCATTTTCAATTCTGCTCTCCCAAGATCTTAGCGTTGAGGTTGTACATTCGATCATTAGATTTTGCATGCCCTTTAAAAAGAGTTGGAAAAAAAAAAAAAAAAAAAAGAAGTGTGCAAACAACAATATATGAGTTCTACTGGATATTGGAAGTGCGCAGACAACAATTTTCTTCATAGAAGTAATGTTAAATTTTCCATTGCAAGAAAAAGCAACTGTGTTCTCTTTCTACCTCACATCTCCCTTTATCACTAACCATCATTAAAATTTCTGAGAGAGTGATTTGGAGATGCGAGACATAATATGTGAATAACACTATAAAGAATGTCCCTATAATGATAGAGACATAGGAAAGTTGTAATCGAACATAATATAGAAAGAATAGGAGACATTTAGATCCAATATGACCAAATTCTCATCTTGCAACAGTTGCAAGGATGTCTTAAATGGGTTAGATACTTCTTGAAAATGAGTGACAAAATTAAGAGTATTGGTTTGTGTTCAGGGTACATGATATGGACATAATATATCTAAAAATTATAAAAAAAAAATAAAAATAAAAAAAAAAATAAAAATAAATCTCATATCTTGCCAAATATACTAGACAAAAGCCTTGCCCAAAAATTGAAAGATAGCAGTGAAGAATATTTATATTTTAAGTAAAATGTGAGGGAAAAAAGAAAAGAAAAACATATTTACTTAAAGGTGTCCAATGTAGAATTTACCTTAACCTTATCAATGTAGAACTCATGACCAATGATCTTCCTTTGACGAACCCAAATTGGGCCACTTGTTGGTCCAATATCCTTGCCCACCCAGGGCCGCCATTTCATATCAGATAACTTGATGAGCATGGTTGAAATTTTTGAACAAAAGAAGTAAAAAAAGTTCTATTGAGGAAGAACATGTCATTTAATGGATTGATTGTCAGAAAATCCATTTATCATTATGTTGATTGTTTTTTCGAAACACTAATAAATCCCATACTTCAATGTATATCACTGTTTGCAAAAGAGGTAAAAGCCCAATCAAAATCCAGAATGTTTTATGGACTGTTTCTTAAAGCGGTAGAAGCCCAAATGCCAAGCCTGATGAAAGTCGAATCCCGAATTACTTTTATTTCATTTTTTCCCCTTAAAATTAGAAAAATCATATTTCAACTCTACATTTTAAGGTTGTAATAAATCTTGTAGTTTTAAAAGAAACAATTTTTTTTTTTTTTGAGAAACTAAAAGTAACGACTTCAATTTTAAGGTTGTAGACGAAAATTGTTAACCAATGTTTAACAATAATTGTCAAATTATGTTTAACAAACATCGTCAAATTATGTTTAACAAGAATTGTTATTTTGGTCAAATTCGTCAAACATAATTTCACCCATAGGCCTTTTGACATATGAGTTTTATTGATGTGAGTAGTGCCAATTCAAGATAATGTATCTCTTGTTTTAAGGGAAGACCCTTTGATTCCAACCATGTCGTCTTTGTACATAAGTTTATTTATTTTTATGCTTAAGGGGATTTGTGTTTTTTATTTATTTGTGGCTACACCTAATAATTTATTTAGGTTGCCTACGTACCCTTGGCGGGGATCAAGCCCATTCGTAGTTCTTAATTTTGGAATCTTAGATTTAAAGTCTCAAATATGGTTTTGTCCAACTTTAAATTATGGATCTTTAAGTCAATACTTGGTGTTTAATTAAGTATTGACATAATTTTGTATTTGAGATAATTAATTTTAGTCTCAAGGATCATGCTTTTATGGCAATCGAGCAAATTTTCCTTTCTTTCATTTGCTTATTTGTCAGAATTTTAATAATATTTTGATTGAAATTCCCAAATTTAATTAAGGGAGAGAAAACTCCTTTGAAGCAATTTAATCATTGTGAACATATTTGGAATTGGAAAATTTCCTCAACCCAATTTTATGGTCATTTTATTTTAAGAATTATTAACTCTAATCCTATTTAAGGAATTAATAAGTCCAAAGAATTAGTCACAATTAATTTGGTAGAGTTAATGCCTCCATTAATTTGATGGTAACTCCATTAATGGGGTAGAGTTAAGAACTCTATTAATTTGTTAAAGTCAAGGACTCCATTGATATGAAAAAAAAAAAAAAAAATTGTGGANAAAATTAAGAGTATTGGTTTGTGTTCAGGGTACATGATATGGACATAATATATCTAAAAATTATAAAAAAAAAATAAAAATAAAAAAAAAAATAAAAATAAATCTCATATCTTGCCAAATATACTAGACAAAAGCCTTGCCCAAAAATTGAAAGATAGCAGTGAAGAATATTTATATTTTAAGTAAAATGTGAGGGAAAAAAGAAAAGAAAAACATATTTACTTAAAGGTGTCCAATGTAGAATTTACCTTAACCTTATCAATGTAGAACTCATGACCAATGATCTTCCTTTGACGAACCCAAATTGGGCCACTTGTTGGTCCAATATCCTTGCCCACCCAGGGCCGCCATTTCATATCAGATAACTTGATGAGCATGGTTGAAATTTTTGAACAAAAGAAGTAAAAAAAGTTCTATTGAGGAAGAACATGTCATTTAATGGATTGATTGTCAGAAAATCCATTTATCATTATGTTGATTGTTTTTTCGAAACACTAATAAATCCCATACTTCAATGTATATCACTGTTTGCAAAAGAGGTAAAAGCCCAATCAAAATCCAGAATGTTTTATGGACTGTTTCTTAAAGCGGTAGAAGCCCAAATGCCAAGCCTGATGAAAGTCGAATCCCGAATTACTTTTATTTCATTTTTTCCCCTTAAAATTAGAAAAATCATATTTCAACTCTACATTTTAAGGTTGTAATAAATCTTGTAGTTTTAAAAGAAACAATTTTTTTTTTTTTTGAGAAACTAAAAGTAACGACTTCAATTTTAAGGTTGTAGACGAAAATTGTTAACCAATGTTTAACAATAATTGTCAAATTATGTTTAACAAACATCGTCAAATTATGTTTAACAAGAATTGTTATTTTGGTCAAATTCGTCAAACATAATTTCACCCATAGGCCTTTTGACATATGAGTTTTATTGATGTGAGTAGTGCCAATTCAAGATAATGTATCTCTTGTTTTAAGGGAAGACCCTTTGATTCCAACCATGTCGTCTTTGTACATAAGTTTATTTATTTTTATGCTTAAGGGGATTTGTGTTTTTTATTTATTTGTGGCTACACCTAATAATTTATTTAGGTTGCCTACGTACCCTTGGCGGGGATCAAGCCCATTCGTAGTTCTTAATTTTGGAATCTTAGATTTAAAGTCTCAAATATGGTTTTGTCCAACTTTAAATTATGGATCTTTAAGTCAATACTTGGTGTTTAATTAAGTATTGACATAATTTTGTATTTGAGATAATTAATTTTAGTCTCAAGGATCATGCTTTTATGGCAATCGAGCAAATTTTCCTTTCTTTCATTTGCTTATTTGTCAGAATTTTAATAATATTTTGATTGAAATTCCCAAATTTAATTAAGGGAGAGAAAACTCCTTTGAAGCAATTTAATCATTGTGAACATATTTGGAATTGGAAAATTTCCTCAACCCAATTTTATGGTCATTTTATTTTAAGAATTATTAACTCTAATCCTATTTAAGGAATTAATAAGTCCAAAGAATTAGTCACAATTAATTTGGTAGAGTTAATGCCTCCATTAATTTGATGGTAACTCCATTAATGGGGTAGAGTTAAGAACTCTATTAATTTGTTAAAGTCAAGGACTCCATTGATATGAAAAAAAAAAAAAAAAATTGTGGACATTATTTTGTCTCTAACATTACTAATTTACTAGTAATTATTTACACCACTTATATACCTACTATTATTTGAAATAAGAATAATAGCAGGCATTATATGGAAAGTGTTGCATAATTTTTTATGAATAATACTAGAGATATAAACTATTTTACAAAAAATTTTAAAAACTGCTGATGTGGTGAGTGATTATATTTGTAAATAAAAAGTGATATTAATGATAGGCCTAGATAAAAACCAATAAGGGGTTGATCACATCAACATTTGATATAAATATTGTAAAATAGTTTGCGACTGTAGCATTACTCATTCTTTTTTTTTTTTTTCTTTTTTTGCGTTAGAGAGGGAACCTGCAAATATGGTCCAAACCAAGATTCAAGGCTGCTTGACATGTCACTTCCACATTGCCCATCCACAAATAATGGTATGCCCAAATTAATAGAGCGACCTCGACTGGAATTTTTTGAAGTGCCTGTGCTTGACGTCTTACTTCCAGTTCCACCTTGCCGATTCATAGATGGTATGCCAAGATTAGTAGAGCCTCCAGGTGAATTCTTTGAAGTGCTTGCGCTTGACATGTTACTTCCAAATTGTCCATTCACCAATGGTATGCCTAAATCAATATAGGGTCGACCTGAATCTCTTGAAGTGCCTGCAGCAATTACTTGATTTGAAAATGTTTCCCCTGAAGTGCGCTCCTCCTGTATCATTTCATTACTTGGTAGAAGCATTGGCATGGGGTATGACCTCCTGCAAGTATAAAAGAACATACCTTTAATTTGACTTACAAATTATATATCTATTGCATTGAAGTGTGGAAAGAAAATACTGGTTCAGTTAATTTTAACCTTTCTGGATTAAGAGCGCAACCATCATCTTTTTCATGATTGCAGTCTTGCATCATTCCAATTTGATCTAAAAGATTTAAGCTGATAGATTGATGATAGGCCTCCGGACACTCTATCATGTACTCCACAAGTGTTTGCACAAACTTGTTGACATCTTGCTCATATACAAGACGGATTCCACACATGTCAACTTTCACACCAGGGCCATTGCTTTTAAATAAAGCGGCAATGTGACTACACGAACTCAACTGAAAAAGCAATCGCGGTATGTAAAATACCAAAAGTCGCTGTACGTGATAACTCATCAAAATCGTCTCTAGCCAGGGGAAAGGCCGTGTAAGGCGCAAAGGAACTTGATCCTCTGAAATAATGAATCCTGCTCGAAACCAGCTCGATGCTTCTCTATAGTATATAAAGCATATACAGTGAACCCCAACCATGTTGAATCATCATGCAAATGAGCAGGCAGCTTCAATTTTACGTAGGGCCCAAAACTTTGATAAGTGAACCAGTTCGGTGGAATTGTAATCTGAGGAAAGATATAATCATACCAATGGTTCCGTGCATAATCTACCTGTAAAATATATAAACATATGGTGTTCAAACGTTCAATGAGACAAAATATATACAAAGAAACAATAAGTTCAAAGACACAGGAATTTTCACAACCACTGAGTCAGAATATATACTGTGATATAGGTGCTAATAAAAATGATGTCCATAGTAAGTTAATGTGAAAATAATGTTGATTCCACAACTTAACATGCCAACCACATTACGAATATTTTTTGTCCAAGCATTACTCAAATACAAAAATATAGAGTTTGGTGAGGTATAGGAAGAGATTGTTAAACATCAAGCATCGCCTCTCTTTCTTTCTCTTATTCTCTAGAAATCTATAGACATTACTTTGTAGAGCCACAATTTGACTATTGTTCTATGTTAGGACATATGTGGTTCTCTTGTTAAGAACATATGTCATTATTTTTATGTAATTGGTTAATCATTTGACAAAACGCACTCAACTTGTGATTGGATAGTTCTAGGTGTTTTTAATATTTCAAGAAACAAGGTTTCAGGATCAAGTGTTGAAGTCATCAAGTTTGTCTAAGAAACAAGTTGAAGAAGTACAAAGTCATTAAAGCTCGACAGCTGCATGTGTTGAGGTTTAAGAAGCTGTCTCAAGCTCGTGTCTCGACACCTACTCGACGGCTGCGCGACGCCTTCTATCTGTCGAGGTTTATAAAATCAAAAGTTCTGATCTGGTTTCTTGGGATCCGTGGATGTGTCTTTGGGCCTTCTTTTCTCCTAACCCTAGACATATAAAAGAATTGTTTTAAGAGCCGTCAAAGTGTTCACAAGTTGCACAAGTATTGAGAAAACTCTGTTCAAGCAATTGTGACCTGAGACAAAATTTTGACCTAGTTCATCACTATTGAAGAAGTTGCTGTGTATTTACACCAAAGGGTTTTGTGACTAAGCATCTTCTTGATTGTTATCGCTGGGATGAACTGAAGAACTTTGCAATCAACAAACTTTCTCTAGTTTGTGATTGAAGTCGCGTACTGGGATCCGCGCAATTGGTTAGTCACGTACATGGGAGTCGTGCATCAAAAAGGGGGAACTGTCACTACAGCACAAGTCCAATTAGGTATTAGGGTAAAGGTTCAACTGTAAGTTGGTAAGGTACTTGAAATTCCTTTACTTGTAACTGTTTGTTGTGATAATAGTGGAGTTTCGGGAGTAATGACTTGAAAATCACCCGGTGGAATTTTTGCCGTCAGGTTTTCCCCATTAGTAAATAAATCACTGTGTTATTTATTTTTCGCTGCATAATTAGTTTATTGGTGATTTGTTTGTATTACCATGTGTTTGCATGTTAAATTGATTAATTAATAACTTGGCTAATTAATTAATTAATTTAATCACAAGAGGTCAATACATTTTTGGCTTATTAAGTGGTATCAGACCAGGCATACTCTGATTAAGTTTAATCTTTATTGTGTTGATCCATTAACCCCTGTTTGTCATGGATTGAGGACAGTCGTTAATTATACCTACTTTATTTGATGACACTAACTATGCATATTGGAAAGTACGCATGAGAGTTTTCTTGTCGTCTTTAGATGAGAAGGTGTGGCAAGTTGTAGAGATTGGTTGGACCAAGCCAAAAGAAGCGTCAGCTGATTGGGATGAAACCAAGATCAAGGCGGTAAACTTCAACAGCAGAGCATTGAATGCCTTATTCAGTGTAGTCACCAATGAGGAGTTTAAGAAGATATCCTCCACAGAAACTACTAAGGAAGCATGGACCATTCTCCAGACAACCTATGAAGGTACAAAGGCTGTCAAGGATTCAAAACTTTAAAGGCTCACTACAAGCTTTGAAGAAATAAAGATGGAGGAGGATGAGTCGTTCGATGAGTTCTATGCCAAGTTCAAAGACATAATGAACTCATCCTTCAATCTTGGTAAAACTATTCCTAAACCCAAGATTGTGAGGAAGGTGCTCAGATCTCTACCCGAGAGATTCCATGCCAAGATTACAACGATAGAAGAATCAAAGGATATTGATAAGATTCCTTTGACTGAGTTGGTTGGAAACTTGTAAACCTACGAGCTAGGGTTATCTAGGATTGGCAAGTCGAGTAAAGGCAAGAGTATGGCCTTGAAGGCAAAAAAGAAGTGACACAGATGAGTCTTTCGATGATGAAGATTCCAAGATGAAGTCCTACATTATAAGGCAATTCAAGAAATTTATGAAGAATGCCAATGGGAGGAACTTCAACAAGGACCGTAGGCAATCCAACTCTTTTCAGTTCAAAAGCCAAGACAAAGGGAAGAAGGATGCAAGGGATGGCGATCAGTACACTGTTCCCACAGGACCTAAGTGTTTTAGGTGCCATGACTTCGGTCACGTGAAGCAAGAATGTCCCACATATCTCAAGAGCATTGGGAAAAGCAAGGCACTTGCTGCTACGTTAAGTGACACTGAGCTTGAAGATGATTCCGAAAATGAGGATAACGGAATCTTAAATGCCTTCACTGCCACAGTTAATTCTACTAAAGGGATTGTTGAAGAACTGGTGGAGTCCAAATTTGAGAAGATGGACAATCAAGATGATATCTATACAGCCTATGAGAAATTTTACAAGCTCTCTGAGAAGCATGAGAAACTGTATAGGCTGGCCACTAAGAAGCTCAGTGATGTGGAACTTGATCGTGAAGAGCTTTCCACAAAGTTTGATAAAGCTAATCAAACAATTGGTGCACTGAGGTTTGAGAACAATTTCTTGACTGAAAAGACCAAGAAGCATGAAGCGGAACTGTTTCAAGTCAGAGCTTAGTTGGAGAGGATTTCAAGTTCAAAGCTTGCTGAGATGTTTAGCATTCAGAAATCTGCTTCGGATCGAATAGGTTTAGGGTATGGTCTTTCTTCCTCTAATATTGCTTCTACTAGTGCTACTATGTTAGTTCCTCCTGCTAATAATATTGAAATTGAGAACACTGATGTTAAAACTGAATTAGCTAGTGAGAACTTAGACAAGGGTAAATCTATCTTAGGAATACCCCCTAAGTAGAATAAGAAAGATGTTAGGAACTCTAAGGCTAAGAAGGTTAACTCTCAAAAGCCCAAATAGAAGAAGCAGCATCTCTGTCATCATTGTGCAGTTGTCGGTCATACTCGACCAAATTGCTATAAGTGGTTAGCCACTCAACAGAGCAACGTCATGATCACATCTGGAAGCCAGAATCAACTTCAATCCTCTCTTGCTCCTCTTGGTGATCTTCTTAAAACTCTCATGTTCCTTTCAAACTTGAATGGTTTCAATTCTTACCTCTCACCACTGGTTCAAGGGTTTAATCAAAGGAAAAGTTCTTCTAAGGTGTGAAAGAAAAAGGACTCTAAGTGATTTTTATCACTTTCTTCTATCTTCTTGTTTTTGTTTGTTGCATTACTTGTGTGTTTTGTATTTTTTTTTAGTCAGTCTAGTTTTATGTTTTGCCTTATTTAACATGTTTTTGTTTGTTTGTTTTCAGTTTTGTTTATTTTGTTTTTAATATAAAAAAAATTGAAAAATCAGAAAAATACAAAAACAGTGTGTGTTTTGTGTACTTTGGTACTTGTGTACCTTGAATGGCCATTGAAACAAAGTTTTCTAAATTTTGTATATTTTATAACTTAGATGAACATTTCTATGAACAACTAAGTAAGTGAGCTTTGTGGCTCTTATGTGTGATGAGTAAGATTAAGTTATCTCTTGAACTTAACACTCATATCACTCTTTTTGACGGAAAGAACTAGAAAATCCTAAGAGAAAGGTATAAATAACTATCTCATCACTGTTACCTGCCAATCATAATATGACACTTATATGCTTCGACATAGCAAAAGTGCAGTGTCAAAGACACTCGTATGCTTCGACATAGCAAAAGTGCAGTGTCAAATGCGTAACATCTTGGGTATTTTCTCCCTCTCTCTCTTATATGCCCATACATGATATGCTAAATAAAAGAAAATATGCAAAAAAAAAAAAGAAGCAAAAAGATAAAAAATGCTTTAAATATAATTGCAAGCATGTATTCTAGGAGATGTGGGAGTTATAAGATGTATTTTGAAGGTGATAGTCCCCATCAAATAGTTATGATTGTGTGTGAGTTAAAGTAATTTTTTCATATCTCAAATCGTCATAACATGCATACACATATGCAATCTTGCGATGTTTTTCACACACAACACGTAATATTCTTTGCTACTTTTGATACGTGTGTAGGTACAATGTGATTTGGCCATCACAAGGTTTTACATGTGCTAATATATGCTCACTAAACTGTCTTAACTTGTTTTTTGAAATATAAAAATCGGCCAGACATGTTTAGTGTGTGTGTGTGTTTGAGGATCCATATGCTTAAAATTCCTATTGATAGATGATTTTGAGAGCTTAATATGTTGTTTGGATTATTGGTTGTGTTGCATATTGGATTGCATTCATATCTATATTTTTCTCTTCTCGAAAAACTGTTTTTAAAAGCTGTCTCAACACCTTCTCGATACCTTGCTGTCTGTCGAGCTTTTCAAGCTGTTTCTTATTTCAATTGAAAAATTTCCTGCCTCCTCGATAGATTCTCGACACCTGGCCGATCGATCGAGATTCTGTCTTTAATTTGGTGTTTTATCCCTCGATACCTCCTCGACACCTTCAGCTGTCGACGATTTTTTCTTCGACACCTACCCCAACAGATCCCTCGACACCTCATCTGTCGAGATTTATTGAGGCTTCTATTTAAGCTTCTCATGCGATTCGAACCTCATTTCTCTCGATCTCTCTCTCGATAGCTCTTTGTTTTCTCTCCCAAACACTCTCATATCACTCCAAATCTTGCTCCTCAAGGTTTCTTCAAGCTTCCTCAGGTTTTTCTTCACTTGGTAAGCTTCCTATCTCTTCATTCTTCATGTATTTCATGATTTGAAACCTTTTTTGAAAAATTTTGGAGTTTTTCAAAATTGATGAGTTTTTGTTTGAAATTTTGGGTTGGGTTTTCATTTAAATGTGTTTAAAACCTCATATATTGCATCACATGTGCACTATAATAGTAGTTTCATGCATTTAGATGTGTGTAATATGCTTGTATGCTAGTAGGATTGGATTGGGTTGAGCCCATGATGCTTTTTACTTTGCATGTCACATGCTCATGCATTTTCATGCATACGTACTCTTTTCAATATATCTTGATATGTTTTTAGAACTTTTCTGATTATCTCATTCTCTCCCTCTCTCTCTGTTTATGTTAGTCGTGTCTATGGCACCTAAACGTAAGTTTGCTCCGTCTCGGAACCCTCTTCGTTCCGGAGGCATCGTCTTCTTCTGATCCTACTCCTTCTAACCTTCAGTTCCATGATGAGGATGCCCGAAAGGCATACTTGAAGAACTTTTCTTGACGAGGTGTTCATTCGGAACACCAAGTCATTTTGGCGGACTTTGTCGACACTGACCTTCTCGATGTTATTTACAGTCGGGGATGGGAGTCACTGTGTGACGTCCCAGTCACTTGTCCTCTCATGCTTATTCAGGATTTTTACTCCAACATGCACGAGATTGATTCTTCAGTACCTCTCTTTCACACTCGCGTTCGAGGTACGCATTTTGCTGTCACACCACAGCTTGTTGCGGATGTTTTTCATGTTCCGAGGATAGACCATCCTGACTACCCTGGTTGTAAGCGTCTGAGGACTATGTCTAAAGACGAGATGATGTCTGCTTTCTATGAGCACCCATCTGTTTGGGGTGAGCGTCAGTTTACACCATGTCGGCCTTTTGCTAAAGGTTTTAGATTCATGAACATGGTGATGATTTTATCTATCACAAAGCCTCGTGCTCGATTCTTGCTTTCTTTGTTAGAGCACCTTAATATAGATTTTCCTTCACATTTCATTCTTTCCATCATAGATGTGTTTAGGGATACGACTACCCATGATAAGCTCATCCTCCCTTCAGCTATCACGAGGATTCTACGCCACTTTTCTATTCCTTTTCCCTCTTCTAATCACTTTTCTGTCATGTGTGCCACAGACGCCGCTACTGTAAAACGTAGTAAGGCTCAGTTTAGGTCAACACAGGAGTAAGCAGCTCCTCCCTCCGGTTTGACTCCATCTCGTTCGACACCCTCTTGGTCTGCTCCATCTACATCTGCTCCCTCTTCTACTATGGGCGATGTATCTCTTAGAGACATCATGACGCAGTTGCAGTGCATGGATGCTCACCTAGATACACTCTCTACGGAGTTGTATCAGGTGAACGTTCGTGTTGGTCTTATTACACGTAGGCAGGTAGCCATGGGTGGCTATGCTTCTGAGGCTACTCCTTCACCACTTCTTTCAGTGACTTTTGATTCTGATACTGAGGATGATGATGATGATGGTGATGACAATGATGCTTCGGATGATGATGATGGAGATGCTAGCTCTACTGATGAGATGTCTACTTGACACTCTACCCTTTGTCACTCGTGACAAAAAGGGGGAGTAATTTTGGGATACAAGAGTAGTCATTTTAGGGGGAGAGTTAGTATATGACATTTTTGTTAGGAGGAGTGTTGATACTTGAGGGATGTAGTGAGGATATGATATATCTTTTCTTTTCTTTCTATTATAGATACATTATTCTTATATATTTGGTCTTGTGATCATTTTTTTATATACATTGTATTTATCTTTCTTATATGTTGATGTATGTTTCTTTCACCTATCTTACATGTGTTGTTTCTTTTCTCTCTTCATATACATGCTTCTTATATATGTATGCAATCTATTATTTTTGTTTCACACTAAGATGTCTTGATGAGTTTTGTTTAAAGCGTTTCAGAAATATAGCTTGTCAAAGTCTACTTGCCGTAAATTCTCTTCTTGCAAAATTTTTCTAGAGTTTGTGATTATGATAGATTTTATTGTATTAAACAAGTGAATATGAGTTGAGCGATTTATGACTTCTCTCATATCTCATTTGCTTGTTGTGATTTTGTCATAGATTGCCAAAGGGGGAGATTATTAGGACATATGTGGTTCTCTTGTTAAGAACGTATGTCATTATTTTATGTAATTGGCTAATCTTTTGACAAAACGCACTCAACTTGTAATTTGGTAGCACTAGGTGTTTTTAATACTTCAAGAAATAAGGTTTCAAGATCAAGTGTTGAAGTCATCAAGTTTGTCCAAGAAACAAATTGAAGAAGTGCAAAGTCATTAAAACTTGACAGCTTCTCGACAGATTCTCGACAGCTGCAAGTGTCAAGGTTTAAGAAGCTGTCTCAAGCCCGTGTCTCGACACTTGCTCGACAGCTGCTCGACACCTTCTATTTGTCGAGGTTTATAAAATCAGAATTTCTGATTTGATTTCTTGGGATCTGTGGATGTGTCTTTAGGCCTTTTTTTCTCCTAACCCTAGACATATAAAAGGATTGTTTTCAGGGCCGTCAATGTGTTCACAAGTTGCACAAGTATTGAAAAAACTATATTCAAGCAAATTGTGACCTGAGACAAAGTTTTGACCTAGTTCATCAATATTGAAGAAGTTGTTATGTATTTACACCAAAGGGTTTTGTTACCAAGCATCTTCTTGATCGTCATCGTTGGGATGAACTGAAGAACTTTGCAGCCAACAAACTTTCTCTAGTTTGTGATTGAAGTCGCATACTGAGATCCACGCAATTGGTTAGTCACGTACTTGGGAGCCGTGCATCAAAAAGGAGGAACTGTCACTATAAAACAAGTCCAATTGGGTATTGGGGTAAGGGTTCAACTGTAGGTTGGTAAGGTACTTGGGATTCCGTTACTTGTAACTGCTTGTTGTGATAATAGTGGAGTTTCGGGAGTGGTGACCTGAAAATCACCCAGTAGAGTTTTTGTCGTCAGGTTTTCCTCATTTATAAACAAATCACTGTGTTATTTATTTTCCGCTGCATAATTAGTTTATTGGTGATTTGTTTGTGCTACCACGCGTTTGCATGTTAAATTGATTAATTAATAACTTGGCTAATTAATTAATTAATTAATTAATTAATTTAATCACAAGAGGTCAATATGTTTTTGGCCTATCATTCTAGAAGTTGATTTGGTCAATAAATAATAAGCTAGAGCCTAGAAGATTGTAGAATTGAAACTACTAAGAAAAAAAGAAGAATACTCTAGAAGTTGTCATGGGTTAGAAATTAAAAATAATAAGCTAATGCCCAGAAACTACTAGAACTGTACTGGCAGAAACTTAAATGAAGCTAGAAGCCTTGGTTCCCACTTGTGTGAAGTACTTGTGTAAAGTGAAGTGAGGTGAAGTGTGTGAAGTGAAGAAAAGAAAGTCAAGAGCTAGTGTGTGGAAGTTTCTAGAAGTGAGGTGAGTGCAGATATATTTATTCGAGTTGATGCGTCTTGTAAAAGGTAAATAAGTGGAGAAGTGCAAAGGCAAAAATAAAGAGCCATGTGAGTCTAAGCAAGTGTTATTTGTGTCTTTGTAAAAGTGTGCTATCAACTTGTCAATATTGTGAAATAAATTTTGTTCTCTTCAGTATGAGTTGTTCTCTTTAGTTCAACAGAGACCTGATACAATCTTGAAACTGTTTGGCTTTTCTTGGGAAGAATTGGAAACTTTGAATGGGTGACAGGACAAGAGATTGGGGATTGTGTGGTTTTATAATTTTAAACAGTAAAAGGTAGAATGATTTTGTTTGTTGAAAAAAAAATATATATTGATTCAAGATTTTAAGAAAAAGACATGAAGCAATGGATCATCTGATGGCTGATGATGGGGAATATAATTCAAAAATTATTACCTCTCTGATTATTAGTCTGCACTGCACTCTCTATTGTTGGATTAAATAATTTTCTCTAGGGAGATGGGGAATCCAAATATACTATCTTTATTATGAAATCTTTAATTTTGTTTTCCTTTTCTGAATAGCTTACTCCTTTTTACTTTATGTACTGAAATGAAATGATGCTCATACTTCGATGCAGAAGAGAAAAAGATCTCTAATCATACAAATGGTTTTGTGCCCAATCCACCTGTAAAATACATAAATGTACGGCGATCAATGTTCAACAGAATGGTGAGAGAGAAAAACAGATTAAAAAATAATAAGTTTAGAGACAAAAATTTTAACATTGTTTTTTACAACCATTGAGTTGACATGTTGATAGATAAACAAGTGCGAATGAAAGTCTCACAAAGAGAAAAGAGGAGATAAATTGAGGAATTAATATGGACCTAAACCTATAAATTTTTAGCTAAAATAGAGCTTCCTAGATATAAGAAGAGACCTGGTACAATCTTGAAAGCAATGACTTGAGATTTCGTTTTAGCCTAGGGTCAGGGCCATGTGAAATGCTCATATGATCTTCTATCAATTTTTCATGACCTCGACTGAGATCATTACAGCTCCTGAAATTATCTTGCCTTGAGTTTTGTGCAAATTCTACCATATCTTGCTCATATAGAATACGTGCACCACACATTTTAACCTGAATATCCAGCATTTTGGGTCTAATCAAAGGGCTAATGCAACTCCCTTCATTAAAATGTTCTGGAAACCTTGTATGTGATATGTATAGCCAAATATTTCCTTAGGAACCTCAAGGACTAGGGAACAATTTAAAAAACTGCCATCCATGTCTAATTGACAAATAAATTCATGAAAGTAATTTGAACCCTGATGAGGAGAATAATTTTTTTGAATTTGGAGGATCAACTTGATTTGAAACAAGTTGTGTACTTAATGGAAGATATGGCAATGATTGAAGCTTTGCTACAATGATCCAAGTAAAGAAGTTTGAGATTCAAAAGCTGAGAAATGCTATCAGGTAAGCATGTAAAATTATTTTTCCTCAAATTCAGAGATGTTAGTGAGGATAGGTAGCTAAGATCATCAGGGAGAGCTCCGTCCAACAGATTACAATCACTGAGATCTAGAGATACTAAAGAGCTTAATCCTGAGAATGACTCAGGCAAAAACAGGCTGATGGGCTCTGGTTGAGATTGTCGATCAATGAGATTTCTAGTAGGCTATGTTGTCACAAAATTAAGTTAAGAAATAGCTAGGTTTTGATTTGCCAGTAACTCAGTTTACATTTTCTAATATTTTCAATGAAAATATTTAATAATTAATTTCCCATGTTTGATTAATTATAGCAAAACGAAAAATTATATATGTATAAAAAAAAAAAAAAAAAGAATTATTTCCAGGTAGTATGAAAAGATTTTTAATTTTACTTGCAAGAGAAAAAGGCAACATCGTATTTAACAGAGAATTAATGGAGATATTTGAGAGGGAGGAGAAAAGAGAAAAAAAGAAAAAAGAGAGAGATAATGGAAAGGACACGTGGCAGTAGAGAAAAGTGTGATCAGCTAGGCGGCGGTGCGGAGCTAGAGCTGGCGGAGGAGGAGGAGGAGCCGGAGAGAAGGTTGGCGAGGGTGGTCATGGCTCTGACTTGCATCTCAAGCGCGGCTATATAATCGGTAGCTTCTTCTAGAATCACCGGCAAGGATAGTTTCCGGCAACCGGGGACTACCCGGCTCAAAACACGCATTTTGCTCTTCACAGCCAGCAAGCTCTTCCCCTTTAGCCTCAAAACGCTCACTTTATGCTTCTTGGGCGACCGGCTAGTCCCGGTGGCACTCACCACTCTTTGCTGCTTCCTATGCTTCTTTTGGAACTTCCGCCTTCGCCAGTTCGTTAAGAAGGCATAGCTCCACCTTCTTTTTCCCTTAGTCGCCATAGCCAAGACCCTATCAACGGCTTCACGCACGGCTCGATCGCGCTGCGTAGCCGTAGCCGTAGCCGAAAGAGGAGGAGGGCTGACGTGGACTTGGCTGAGAGTTTGAGGGAGCTTGGAAGAGTAGATTTGTTGTTGCGCTTCAGATTTACATTTGTTGTGGTTTTTATCATCTTCTTGGTGGTACAAAAGTTGTAATGCACATTTCTGCACTATCACGCCTGGCCAGTCACTCACAAATGAAGCCTTAATGTGGTTGCAGTGTTGCAACATATTCTTGAATGGCTCCCCTGGTACGTAGGATATCCAAATGAATTCACCTAGCTCAAGTAACCACGTGATTTCTTCTTTACTGGTGGAGAAAGCAATTGTCTGATCATCGACATTAGTCATACTCATTTGGCATTGACAATATAGGGAGTGAGATTTTCCTGAATTTAAATGGCTAAGGATGAAGTTTGGATCCCCATGAATTGAGAAAGATGCATATAGAACAAGCCCCATACAATTACTATCGTGATACAAATTTGAGGGCAGATCCATTGTCACTGAGTGCCCATGATTCTGATGACTGAACCAGTCTTGAAATTTACTTGGAGGGAAACAACAATTATACGAAGAGGATGGATGAAAGTCCTGCAAAAGAGAAAAACAGCGTGCAATTAGAGAGAGCGGTAATCATATATATTTAGTGTTGAAAATAATATTTTATAATGCTTTGTTTGGTTTGGTGGTATTTATCTTTTGTACAAACTAGTTCATAAAAATGCACTTGGCAAAAACTATAGTTTAGGTATTAATAAAATTTTTAATTATTATTATTATTAATGTTATTATTATTATTATTTGCCCTAAGATAAAATTTTACTCTAATTAAATCTAAATGTATATTTATATGAAACTTACTCTTAGAGACTTGAATCTTAATCCTTACTTCTCACACCCCCACAAGCATTACTAATGTTAGGGGTGGCGCCAAGTGTTTATCAAGATGGTTACATAACTACCCCAACTTGAATATATATATATATATATACCTTAAAAAAATTGATTTTTAAAATAATATGGGTCTTTGACCACCCAAAAAAAAAAAAAACTTGATAAAAAAAAAAAAAAAAATCCAAGTTTTGTGTGATAGTAAACAAGGTTTTGAAACCCGGACCGTTTATTGAACCGTAAAAAGGAGAGGTTTAAGATTTTTAAAGTCGAACCAAGGTTAAATCAGGGTCAAACCGTAATGACTTCATAATTGATTTAATAATTATTTAAAATATAAATAAATTAATTAAACTTAAGAGAGGAGTATTCTTATTATCTTTTTATTTTCTTTTCTTTTCTTTTTTCTGTTAACTATGGACTTATTATCAAAAAACAACGTGTAGTGATTTTCTGTTTTTATATTTTCAAATCAACGTGGCACTCTAATTTTTATAAAACTAAATAAAAGAAAAAAAAATGTTGAATAACTTAGAAATCAAAACGTGGCATTGTCATTTAATACCCCACCTACCTCCACTTTCTTTTCATCTTATCTGTTTACCTTATTGTTCTCCACTTTTCAGTCTTTTCTTTTCTCTTCACTAGTTTTTAAGTTTACAACTCTACTCTCTCTAATATAGAACCGGAAGACTAAAACATCAACGGCAACGCTAAGATGTAATCTACCAAAAAAATATTACCTTCTGTGTTGGGGGGCATAAGTAGGATTTCCTTCTAGTAATTTACTAAGAATGTTTTTCTCTTTTTTCCCTTAATTTTATTTCTATATATGGGTCGGTTTTGAAAATCAACTCTGACTCTGTCACCGCATTGGCGTCGGAAAGGTCATTAAGTTCCGTTCGCCGGCATTGGCTCGTTCAATCAGCCCAAAGCTTGGTACGGTCTGGTCTATGAGGATCAGTTTTGTCGGTAAGGTTCGGTCACTGCTCACCCCTACTCTGAAGGGAGTTGCGTGATGTACTTTGAAGGGAGCAGAATTTAAAGCTTGTTTTTTGTGTTTTATTTATTTATTTAATTTTTTTTTTTTAAGGTTCAAATTTAAAGGGAAGTAGGGAATCGGGAGAAGCGATCTGATCACGGTTCTCAGAACCATGAGGTCTGACCGCAGTTCGCACGGGTCCCTACTTTTTTCCCATAGAGCGGTTCTTGAGACTAAAAGAACCGCAAAAATGAACAGTTCGATGTTTTCCCAGTCGAACCGTACGATCTGGTCCGAATTTCAAAACCTTGATAGTAAGTATAAATGAGGCTCAAAAAAGTTGCTTGTCGTATCCTAGTTTGAAATCCATGTTCAAAGCAGAAAATTTATTGTTTATAGAAAGAAAAATGTTAAAGATATTATTATATAGAGCTTATAAACTGATATCACAATCAATATGATTGATAGATTTTAATAACATAAAAAATAAATACCTAAATTTATTTTTTGCGAGTGATAATATAGTTATTAACATCATTTAGAAATAATTGAAGGAGTTAGCAGGCTTCGTAATAATCACTGCTAAAGTGAATAAAAGAATTCATTGTAGTTTATTTATTTATTTATTTATTTATTTCAGATAAGAGATAGGAAAACTCATTGTAGTTAAAGAGAAGTATATATGTGGGATCTATTTAGCTCAATTATTGAAGATTCTTATCATCAAATAAAATATTAGGCATTCAAAACCTACCTATAACAAAAACTGATTAGTGTTTTTGGCTGATAATAAGAGTAATCATTATAGGGTGAACACCATAAAAGTTGAAGTACATATAATTCAAGGATTATTTTTATAGAGGTTGTGTTCTTTCAAAGTGAAAATTATTTGAAATTGATTTCACATTGCCAAGTTTCAAAATTCTTGATTTCTTAAGGTGTCGAAAAATTTGTAGTTTCTAAGTGCACTATAGACCATTTTTGTGTTGATTTGTATGTTTAATTATTTGGCTGAATGTGAGGTTCTAGTTAGTTCAATTGACAAAATCTGTTATCATTAAATAAAATATCTAGGATATAATCCCTACCTACACCAAAACTAACTTTGTCAAATAATAAAAAGCAATCATCATGAAACGAATGCCATAGATTTAAAATATTATATATATATATATATATGTCTTATTATATTTTACAGGGCCAAATTCATCAAGTTAAAGGCTTTTGCCTGGTTGTACCTCAAACTAAAATTTCAGAGTGGTTCAAGAATAAGGAGTGCGGGCAATCTGTGCAAATCCCATTACCTCCTAATCTCTTCAATAATAGAAGTTGGAAAGGGATCGCTCTATGTGTCATTTTTGTAGTCCCTTCAAATTTGAAAGATGTTTCTCCTGGTCAGGATTCAAAATACTTTCATGAATTTATTTGTCATTTTGACATGGATGGCGTTTTTTTGAATTGTCCCCTAGTCCTTCAGGTTCCTAAGGAAACATTTGTTGGTTCATTTGGACTTTGGCTATACATATCACATGCGAGGTTTACAGAACATTCTGACGAAGGGAGTTGCATTGGCTCTTTGATTAGACCCACAAGACTGGATATTCAGATTAAAATGTGCGGTGCATGTATTCTATATGAGCAAGATATGATAGAATTTGTACAAAACTTAAGGCAAGAAAATTTCAGGAGCTGTAATGACCCCAGTCGAGGTCATGAAAAATTGATAGAAGATCATCTGAGCAATTCACGAGGCAATGACCCCTGGCTAAAACAAAATCTCAAGTCATTGCTTTCAAGATTGTATCAGGTCTCTTCTTATATCTCAAGAAACTCCTTTTTAGCAAAACATTTATGGATTTAGGCGCAGTTATGTTATATTAATTCCTCAATATATCTCCTCTTTCTCTATGTTAGACTTTCATTCACACGTGTTTATTCAACAACGTGACTACTCAGTGGTTGTAAGAAAAATGTAAAAATTTGTCTCTAAACTTATTATTTTTTATATGTTTTTCTCTCAAACCATTCTATTGAACATTTGATCGCCATACATTTATGTATTTTACAGGTAGATTGGGCACAAAACCATTTGTATGATTATATCTTTCATCAGATTGCCCGTCCACAACACTGGTTCACTTGTCAAAAACATGGGCCCTACATAGAAATGCAGTTGCCTCCAGATGTGCACTATAATTCAACATGGTTGGGGTTCACTGTATATGCTCTTTATGGTATTCAGATGAAACAAGCTGGTTACAAGCTGGATTCAACAATTTTGCTTCACTATTCTGGTTTTCAGTTTCTTTTGCGCCATACCCAGCCTTTCCTCTCTGGAGACCTTTCTGATGAGTCATCGCAACGACTTGTTGTATTTTAATACCACGCCGTGTTTTTCAGTTGAATCGGTGTAATCACATTGGGGCTTTATTTAAAAGCGGTGACCCAGGTGTGCAAGTTGAAATGTGTGGAATCCGTCTTGTATATGAGCAACATGTTGAAGAGTTTGTGCAAACACTTGTGGAGTACATGTTAGGGAGTCCGGATGCCAATCATCAATCTTTTTCCGAACATCTTTCACATCAACGTAGAATATTGCAAGGCTGCAACCATGAAAAACATTATCTTTGCCCTTTCTTACCAGAAAGGTTAAGATTTACTGGGCAAGTTTTTTTTACCCTAAAATTTGTTGAGAGACATGTTCAGGCTAGGGTAGGTAAAAATGCAATAGATATAAAATTTGTTTGTCAAACTAAAGATATGGTTTTTGGTACTTGCAGGAGGCCTAACCCCATGCCAATGGTTCTACCAAATAATGAAACTATACAAGAGGAGTGTACTTCACGGGAAACATTTTCAAGTCAAGTAATTGCTGCAGGCCTTAAATGTTGGTTAAAACCAAATTTGCAGGTCTCTCTCTCTCTCTCTCTCTCTCTCTCTCTCTCTCTCTCTCTCTCTCTCTCTCTCTCTCTCTCTTTCTTTCTATTTAATATATATTATATATATATATATATATATTTGTATAATATTTAAAACCTGTTGTCAGCATTTTTGGCCGATTTCTCTTTGTTATAACCATGCATTAAAAAAAAAAGTTAAATATTCGAAGAGGTTTAGATACTTTCATTTTTAAAATAAAACAAAAGATCTAAAGTTAAAGCGTAACACAAAGTGTTCGCATCAGTTGAGCCACATAAGTGGCCATGTCTTCATTTTCTTTTCATTATTTTTAAAAGATATATATATATATATATTATATAATAATAATAATAATAATAATAATAGGTAAAATTAAGAGCAAATCCAATTAGATTTCAAATTGGAATTAAATTAGAGCCTAATTTTATGCATGTGTCCCATCTAATCTAAGTTTTTAAATTTTTGTGCCAAGTTAATTTATTCAATGTAAAAATTAGATTTTCAATTAGAGTTTAATTTTATGTCATGTGTCCCATCTAATCTAAGTTTTTTTTTTTTTTTTTTTTTTTGTGTCAAATGAGTTAATTTAGTGTAAAAAACGAAAAGTCCAATATAAGTAAACCATAAAAAAATATAATTTTTGAATGATTTTATATTTATGAGCCTTTGTTTATAACTAAAAACAATTCAAGTTTATAAGTCATATATATATATATATATATATTAATAGCCAAAACTAAAAGAGAATCCAATTAAATTCTAAACTGGAGTACTATTTTGCGCCATGTGTCTCATCTAATTTTTAAATTTGTTTGTCAAGTGAATTATTAGGTGCAAAAGTTAAAGAGTCTAAATTCAATTAAATTCTAAATTGAATTTTAATTGGAGTTTAATTTTGCGCATGTGTTCCATCTAATTTTTTAATTTTTGTGGCAAGTAAATTATTGAATGCAAAAATAGAAGAGTCTAGATCTAATTAGATTCAATTATATATAATAATATATATATATATATATATATATCTATGTACGTATGTAATTGGAATTGTTTAATAATTTATGAAGATTGAGAGATTGAAGAGGATGAATCATAGGATAAAAGTAAGGTGGATGAAGTGAAGAAGTCCATTAAGAGTATTGTGTGATTCTAAAATACATACTAAGTTAAAGAGAAAATTTTATAAGACATCTATAAGACATGCTTTATTTAATGATACTAGAGTTGGACTGTTAAGAAGCAACACATTTATGAAATGAATGTAATCAAAGTTAAAAATATTAAGATGGAAAAATAGAAAAAAAAAAAAAAAGGGATGGGATTTCAAAAGAGAAGAATCACTTAAAGATAAGGGTCTATTGTTAAATAGATGACAAAAAATTGTTTGAAATGGTTTGATTATGGGTAGAGGGAAGCATTAATGCACTATTGAAAACAACTTAAGTCAAATGGACAAAATGAAGGTAGAGAAAGACATAAAATAAAGAGCGTGAAATATAAAAAAACTGTCAATGAAGGAGGTAATAGAGGTATGAATTTGGCTGGAATACAATATTAGAAAATAATACATGCGATTGACCTTGACTAGTTTGTTAAAGATCCACACAACCAATTCTATCATTAAGCCAAATAAATTTTTTTTTATAAATAGTATATTATTTCAAAAAAAAAAAAAAAAAAAAAAAAAAAAAAAAAAAAAAACCATCTTCTTCTCCCTATTAGTCCACACATAATGTTACATTTTCTCCAACTCTTCACCTCCCTCTTTGCCTTTTTTTATTTAATTTTTTTATCTCCCCACACTCTCTACTTTACTATAACATTTCTTTTATCCTTTTCTCTTTATATTTTGACTCTTCTTTCTTCCAATCTTATTTTGTATAAATTTGGTGTCATTTCTCCAATTCATTCCATATTTTCCCCACAAAAATAGTGAGTACTCTCTCTCTCTCTCTCTATTTTTTTTTAACTTTCTTTTGGTGGATTTATGTTCTTTCTTATAAATCTAATTTAGGTTGATGGTTTTTTATTTTATTTTTGAAGATTGATAATGTCTTTATGGTTTTAGTAACACATTCAATGCAATGAAGGTGATCATTCTGTTTGGAGTGCTCAACCTCTCAAGGTTGTTCAATTAGAGAAGGTTGGAAGACTAGGATTCATTCTCTCAAGGTTTTTCTTGGTGTTTTAGTGGTTGTCTTCCTTCTCACAAAATTAGGGTTGAAATAGGGTTTTATACAAGTAGGAAGGAGAGGGAATGGTAAGACATCATATAAATAGTCAATTATCCCTCTTCAATTCAATTTAAAGAAACAAATATAAATTGACATTAATAAAAGGGGAACCCTTCCCTCTTCTTCTAAATTTCCCAAATTTGGGGATTTAGAAATGAGGGGTATGGCAAGATATCTTTCCCTTCCAAATCCCCTCAAACCCATTCTTTCTATTTAAAAATTAAAAAAATAAAATCAAACAATTTTTTTTTTTTTAAATTTTTAAATTTTGTTTTTGTTTTGAGAAATCTAAAATCAAAACAAGGTTAATTAAACACCTCCATCCTCTTCACTCTAGTCCACTCCTTATCCCTTAGACAAACCCAATGTTAATGCTTTTGACTAAGTATGACTAAACATAGTACATGGAATATTGGTTTAGTCTTAGTAGATACAAAGATGAAGGGTTGTAAGACTTGATGATCAAAAGATACTAAAGAGTAAGAACTTTGATATAATTGTATCAATAACTTCTAATGATTGAGAGATTGAAGAGGATAAATCATTGGATAAGAGTAAGGTAGATGAAGTAGAGAAGTGCATTAAGAGTATTGTGTGATTCTAATATATCTATTAAGTTAAAGATAAAATTTTATAAGACATCTATAAGATGTGCTATATTCAATGATATTGGATGTTGGTTTGTTAAGAAGCAAAACTTTCATGAAATGAATGTAATTGAATTTAAAAATATTAATGATGATAGAATTTCAAATGAGGAAAGTTACTTAAACATAAGGGTGGCCCCCTCTTGATAAATAGATGAGGGAAAATTGCTTGAAATGGTTTGATTATGTGCAAAGGGAAGTGATTAATGCACTAGTGAAAAACAAATTAAGTCAAATAAAAAAAAAAGAAGGTAGAAAGAGACCTAAAATAAAGAAGTAGTGAAAAAAAAATGCCAAATAATTTGGATGGAATATGATATAGTTAAATAATTTTTTTTGGATAGATACAATAATATTTCAAATCTATGGCATTTGCACTATGATGATTACACTTAATCATCTGGCTAAGACACTAATTATTTTCTGTTATAGGTGGGGATTAAACTCCAATCTCTTATCCGAAGATAAAAGACTTTACCAATTGAGCTTAATTGAAATCAACATTCAACCAAAAATGTCTATTTAATAGATAGATAGGATTTCAAACCTATGGTATCCTCTCCATGATAATTGCTCTTTATTATCTCACTAAGATACCAATTGGTTTTTGGTGTAGGTGAGAATTGCATCCTAGATCTTTTATTTAATGATAAGAGATTTTACTAATTTAGCTAACTAGAACCCGACATTCAACCAAATAATTAAACATACATATCAAAACAAAAATAGTCTATAGTGCACTCAGAAACTACAAATTTTTTGAGACCTTAAGAAATTAAGAATTTGAACTTGGCAGGGTGAAATCAATTTCATAGAATTTTCACTTTGAATGAACACAACTTCCATAAAAATAATCCTTGAATTATATACCTCTCTCTCTCTCTCAATTTTTTTAGAATTGGTTTTACGCTTTGTTTGTTTCGAAGTTGATGTTTTCTAAGAAATGAGTCACTTTATAAAACGTATTTTCTATTAAAAAAAAAAAGAATCTAATTTTTTATGTTTGGTAGTTAGTGGCATAGCCACATGCATGGTTGGGGGGCCATGGCCCCATAGCCCTAAAGAAAGCATTAATCAACTAATCTAGTAAATGTTTCCAAAAACAAAAAGAAAAAAAAAAAAAAAAGAGAGTTTTTGGAGTTGATATACAATTTCAATAGAATGAAATAATTACATAGTAAAATTTGTGAGTAAATAGTAGAGCCCCTAATTTTTAGCTCAATCTCAAATCCTTTTAATGCTTACAAATCATTCATTAATGATAAAATATGCAATTTGGTTGAAATTTTCTATTCTCAAGCAAAAAAAGGTGGGGAAAAAATCATGTGAGACTTCAATTGTAATATTATGATTTCGATTTGTCAAACATGGATGAAGTTTTGCAAACAATTATATATTAAAAAGGAAATTATGAATAATTTTGCTATAAAAATAACAATTGATGAAGTTTATTATGTGATGTATTATTTTTTAGCATAACTTTGATGGAAGATACTATATTCTTTTTTTTCTCTATATATTTGTATATTGTATAGCCAATTATACAACTTTTCTATACTCATTATTAGAGTTTAAGAAGATTTTAAGTTTCTCTTTAAAAAAAAAAAAGATATTTTGTCTAGGTGTGTATATATACATATTAAAGTTAATAATTATATATAAAAGAAAATTAACATTTATATTTTCATGCACACATATATTATGTGGATTTTTTAGGTAGTGTATATATGTGATTTTAGTTTATCTTGATGCAATAGTTGCCCCCCACTCCCCTCCAACTTAAAATTCTTGACTCCGCCACTATTGGTAGCAACCTTAATAAGTTAGAAAACAATCTCTTAAAAATAAGCCATACTTTTTAGTTGATCAAAGATAGTTTTCATTTAACTCATTATTTTTATGTTACCAAACAATGGAGAACATGGAAAACTATCATCACATAAGGTTTTCTATCGAAACTATTTGTTTCTTTAAACCCTAAAAAACATATTGTTTAACCTAATTTATTAACCAAGTTGACACTTAGGTTTATTATTAAGATCTAGGTTAAACAATAATAAATCATATCATGCACAGTGGAAAAGAAAATAGCACACAAATATGATCATCCAGAAAAACCAATGAGACGAACCATCTTAAGGTAAAAAGCCTGGGGAGGATTTGACATAACTATCCTCAAGGTAAACAAATCTACTAATAGAGAATTGAAGTTTTTATAGTAAGATTTAATCCTAAATCTATTGCTACATCTAGTAGTAATTTACTGATACGACCGCGTGCGAGTTTTGAATCCACGGGCTCTTATCTCTTGGATATGTAGCACACAAACTACCACGCTTATGACTTTGAGATCTCACTTAAAGTTTTTGATCACCAATTGTTGATTTTGTTGCAAAAACTAGATTCCACTAGCACTTGATTGTAAATCTCGTTTTGGTAGACACTTGTGGAGTTAGAAGGTTACAGAACCTCTCAGATCTCACAGGAGTAACTCATAAGTCTTCTAAGAGTCTTGAAAACGTAGTTAGGGTTTTCCTTTTATACTTAAGAGTGTTGGACTGAAACTCTAAACGTTTTCACAGGCTTGTGCTTGATTTAAAATTCTATAAAAAATTCTTTACTGTGATTTTTTATTGATCGAGCTTATTCAATCGATCAAGCTTCAGTGAAATTCAATTCTTTTTACTACAGCTTGAATGTTCTTGAGACTTGACTTGTACCACCTTGAACAATGTCTTACACCTATTCTAGACATGTTTTTGTTCTCGATTTGCCAAACATAAACAAAATAGAACTCTAAACATTTAATCCTAAATCTTTAGAACCTAACAATCTCCCCATTTGGCAATCCGTGACGAAACACACATGCACATGAAGTGCTCAACTCAAGAACTAGCCGAACATTACAAAGTGTTGCCCTAATACAATTCTATCACAATCTACTAACTATTAGTTACTAGAATAGACAGTAGTTGAGAAAGAATTAACTTGTAAATTTCTAAAACATAGAAAATAAACCATAAATGCATATGTGGAAAATACAGTATAAATCTAAAAGCTAAAAACTGAACTTGAATTCACAAAACATCAAAGGTAGATAGATATATCAAATGAATAATCATCAATAAATCATCATAGTCAATCATAAACCATTAAGGTTTGTGAAACAAGAATAAAAGAAGAAAATATACATAAAAAAATATATCAAATCAGCATAAACTACTCCCCCTAAGTACAAAAACTCTCAAACTCTCCCCTTAAGTACAAGAGCAACACATCTAAACCTACTCCTCCTTTTTGTTACGTATTGCCAAAGGCAACCATCAAGATCCCGAGGGTGGAGGAGGTGGAAATGCACTCCTATACTCAGCAAAATCAGCTCTCAAGGTAGCAAATGCACTTAATCATTGCACATCTAAACCTACTCCTCCTAAGTACAAAAACTCTCAAACTCTCCCCCTAAGTACAAGAGCAACACATTTAAACCTACTCCTCCTTTTTGTTATGTATTGCCAAAGGCAACCATCAAGTACCCGAGGGTGGAGGAGGTGGAAATACACTCTTATGCTTAGCAAAATTAGTTCTTAAGCAACAAATGCACTTCATCTAAATCAGCTCTGAAATGCACTTCATCATGGCACGTAGTGAGAGAGGAAGGGTAATAGCAATCTCAGCGTTAGCAGTAGGATCCATAGTAGCAGTATGATCCACATGAATCTCCTCAATAGTAGGGTCCACAGCAGTAGGTAGATCACCAGTAGTAGGAGCAGCAGTAGAAGCTTCCACTCTAGGTTGCTTTAATGGACTAATACTTGGTTTAGCATTCTTCCTTTGAGCAAATCGCTGTGTAAGAAAAGTGGCTCCTATAGGGGCAATAATATAAACTAACTCTAGAGAAGGAAAGTTTTCTAACTCTAGATAGTTCAACACCCTATATATAAAGATTGGAAAGAACAGCTTATGTGCTCTAGATATACTCCTAAAGACCTTAACAATGGTGTGAATGAAAAGAGAGGGAAAACATATAGGACCATCAGTAAGAAAAGCATACAAAAAGACATATCTATCTATAGGAATGGTGTGATTATGAGAGATAGAAAAGATGTTATGACATTCTATCCTAAAGAAAAGATAATTAAGCTCAGCAAAATCACATGAGTTTATTCTTGGTTTAGATCCCCATGTAACTAATATTCCATAAGGAAGAGACATCACATCATCTATAGGAGGAGATTAGTGTACGGAAAGGTAGCATTACAAACAAGAGGTACATGAAGAGCCTCAGATACTATTTTCTTAATTATCCTAAACTCCTTACCTTAAATCCAAGTAGACAAAATATGATTACCTAAATAATTAGACTCAATAGAGAGATTCAAATAGAATTCTCTAATCAAAGCAACATGGGAAGGATTAGACACCTCACATAAAGACAACCAATTCCTAGACTCTATATTCTTACAAATGGAAGGATCTAATTTATCTAGAATGACTTGGCTTTCTCCCAAAATAGACCTATATTTGTTTAAGTTTTCAAAGTATCGTCATTTTTGGCTGTAGGAAACCTAACCCTATCAAAATGAACAGGAGTAGAGGATGATGCAGAGGTTTTCTTTGCTTTGCCTTGCTTTTAAACTTTTTGCCAACCTTAAGAGCCATATCTAAGATCTAAAGAAAGAGGAAAAACCAATACAGAAAGAAAAACCAAGGGCAAATTACATTAGAGAGAGATAAAGCACAATATAGAGAGAATGTTCAAAATCTATATGATGCATGATATATAGACACAAATGATGCATGATCTAATGCATAAAACAGTCCAATTATTTCACAATTTTGAAAATTGATCACGAAATTAAGGTGTTATGAAAAATTTCCAATTTTGAAACCCTATTGCTTTTCAAAAGCACACAATTTGAGTAATTGAACATCACAACTAGTATAAAACAAGTTATAAATACTCAATTAAACAATATCAAAGGTCAATTTCACCTAGTTTTACCAAATTGAATAAAATCCCCAAATTCCTCAAAAACGCATAAACCCTAATTTTGAAAATTTGCACAAATCACGAAAATTTTGAAACTAAAGTAGAGGAAACATGTTTATATGATGCATGAACAAAAACTCATTCAACAAATTTGATCAAAACAACTAGAATCACCAAAAACCCCCAAAATTTCTTTATTTCAAAAATTTTGAAAAAATTGATGAAAATGCACAAATGCATGTTATATAAACAAAAAGGAAGGGTAAAAGAGTCTTACCAATGTGAAGGAAGAAAAACCTTGAAGCTTTGATTCAGAAAAGAACAAAAAAAAAAATTTTGACTGAAGAGGAATAGAGAGGAATTGAAGGAAGAAGACAAAGTTTTGAAAAACATGTGATTTGATTCCTTTTTTTTTTTTTTTTTTTTAAATGACTTTCGATTGATCGGGAGGAATTGAGCCAGCAGTTGAAGAATTTATATATTATATATATAGATGAGTTAAGTTATACCTGATGGGTTCAAGTTATATATAACTCTCCACTTTTTTAAACATTGGATTTAAGTAGATCCAACAATTAAAAAAAGACTATAATTATTACAAATGTTCTGATTAAAATCTAATTAATTACCTTCTTTTATTACTTTCTAAACCCAAAAAAAGTTGACTTCTGACTCTCTCTCTTATTTAAGTTTCTCTCTCTCTTTCTCTCTCTCTTTCTCNGGCCAATTCAAAGAAAAAAAAAACTCTAGATAGGTTTTCTACAACATATACGCCCATTTTTTTGAAAGAGAGTTACTCATCTTTAGAGAGAAATTATTGTAGCCTCTTCTCCACCTCTCTCCCATTGTCATACCTTAAGAGGAGATTTGTACCCAAACACAATCCACACCTATTTAGAGTGTAGAGAATGTTTTGGAGCCTGGGAAGCTTTGGGAATTTGTCAAAAGAAGCTGGTGAGACTTGGTAGATACAATCAGGCGTATTGCGGGATCCGAAGAGCTAGACAAGACACTGTTCCGAAAAGCCTTATTGGAATAAGAGCTTGGAGGGCTTAGGTACATTGGGTAGTTTAGACTTGGAGGGTCTCTTGCTAACCCATGTATCTTAACTGATTGTCTAGTGAATCGATTACCGCTTGGAGGGTGGTGGAGAGGTTTTTCGCCGAGTTCTTCGGTTTTCTCTTCGATAACACATCGGCGTGTTATCTTGTATTTGCATCTTTCTTCCCTACTCTTTTACATTCCATTTTACTACTGTGACGTTAAGTTTATGGATTAAAGTAGTTTGTTTGTTTATTTGCTCGCATTTACACTATTCCGCGCTTAGTATTAAGTTAGTGTAAAATCTATTGAGCCGTAACTTTAATTTGGGAGTCTAAACAGCTCTTGTGTTTTCAACACATTTTCGAGCTTTCATATAGAATGAGAGAAAATAACAAATTTATAATAAAATAATGGAGATAAGAAGGGTCAAAATAAAAAAGAAGATGAAAGGATAAAGGAAGAGTGATATTAAGGTTGATAGTAGTGGGAAGATAAAGTAAATAATTTGAATACAAATAAATAACAATACTAATCTATCTAGGATGCATTATTATGTCACTAAACTAAATTCAAATAATTTATCCAGCACCCAGGTTATAACATTCTCCAGCTATTGTAGCATTATAAACATTAATGTTACTCTTGCTATTATATATGGGATAAATATGACCCCTTCCCTTGTTCTCCCCTACGCATATGAGATGTTTTAAGAAGTGAAATGTTACTCTTGCTATTGTATATGGGATAAATATGACCCCTTCCCTTGTTCCCCCCTACGTATATGAGATGTTTTAAGAAGTGAACATCTTTCATAGTAGTGGGGTCCAGGGAAAGATAGGAAATGTGATTTCACTATATTTTTTACCATTTTGAAAATCAATGCTTGCTTACACCATATCCTTCTCCTCCAATTTGAGAAAACTCGACCTTGAATTTTTAAGTGTAAAAGCTAAGAATTTGGATATTTGATACTTGTGCCAATTCATCAACTATTTTTGGGAGCACAAGGACATAAATGCATTGCTTCCCACATCCTTGAACTCATCGAGAAAGACAAAGACAATGTGTGGGATTGAGGTGGACTTATAATCACAAGAAGATTCCTTTGATTTATCTTTTCTACTTCATTGATCCTTTAATCTTCAAAGGCAATTTTTGTAGCAAGTGCAGTTGGCTTCAATGCCTTTGGTGGGTTTTAGATCTCTTGCATATGATTTAGGGGCTCCTGGATCTTTGACACTTTAGTGGGAGACTCCATAGGTGCTTCATTGATTGGTATTAGAAACTGATCTTGTAGGGCGCATATGAACTCCCCCCCAATTGATAATCTCGTTGCTTCTAGGTTTGAAACCATTCTCATGCCTCCCCTTCCAAGTAAGGAGTGGCAATGAAAACCATGTGGTGTGGTGAGGTGTTGTGGAGAACAAAGAATTCATTGACATTGAGAATCCCCCCAAAAGAGGTCTTCATCGTTGAATCTTGGTAACTCCATGGATTGTTGCTTTGATACCAAATATTGAGAACCAGAAAAATAAAAGATAACTAAATCGATTTGAGGTGACTAGCCTCTCGAACTTGAGAGGGGGAATAGACTTTTGGGTTAATTTTTAGCTTATTTCTATTAATGCATTCAATGTAAATAAATAACTAAGGATGAGATAACCACATCAACAAATCCTATCCTAAAATATAGGATTGATTTGAAAACAAAGAAATAACAATATTAATTAATATCTATGATGCATTATTCTATTACTAAACTAAATTCAAATAATTTATATAGCATTTGGGTTATAACAAAAGCTGCATTGCCTCCTTTGTATTTTTCTTTGACATAGTGAAAATTATTGTAGCTCCATAGATGTAGGCACATTGCCAAACTATATAAATCTTTGTGTTGTGTGATTGTTTATTTGTGCAATTTTTATAATCTCTATTTTTGCATCTCATTGTTTCTATACGGGAGTTTAAATTCCTAACATGAAAAATGTTTCTAGGAGAACCTAGAGAAGGTGGACAAGTGGAGAGTTACTTCAAAGGAAGTGACCAAAATCTCTGAAGAGCACTTAGAGAAAGGGTAACACTTCTAATCTTCTTTTAATGAGAATATTTTTTTTGCATGTTCTGACTACAATAATTAATTTTAATTTTTCTTTTCAGTTTTGATTGTATTACAATTAAAATATATACTATTTGGTGGGTTTCTAGTTAGCTTAACTAGTAAAATTTCTGATAGTTGAATAAGAGATTTGTAATTCAATATCTACTTATACCAAAAACCGATTAGTGTTTTTGTCTAATGATAGAGCTTTTACCAGGAACGGACGCCAAAAGTCAAAACTCTCTTTAAAATATATATATATATATATATATATATACTGTTTGTACGCATCATTGTTACTATGTGTTAAATTATTTAACCCATAATATATACGTGCAGTCGATGAGTGAGAGAGACGGGGTAAAACTGTTATATTATTAGCTTTGCTTTCCTTAAAATTTTATGAGCTTCTTAAAAAAAAAAAAAAAAGTGTTAACGTTTTAAAATTTTTTCAATATTCAAGAGTTTCCATATTTTAAGAATGCAAATGTGATATCATAAATAATAATAAGAAAAAAAAAAAAGTATATCGTAGATACAATGTAATTGTATATTTTCATTCATTTTTTTAAGGGAAAAAGTTAAGTGTTTAAAATTCTTAGTTTTGTATGATAATTTTCTATTGAGCTTTATAATTTTTTTTTTCGAAAAAAATTATAACTAATTAAAATTCAAAATGCTAAAAAGTAATTTATATATATATATATATATATAAAAAGAACATCAAATTAATAAGTTCAAAAGAGAGGTTGAACAAAAATCTATCAATTTCTTAGAAAACATGATATTTTTCACTAACATATATACAAAAAAAAAATTATATCTAAGTAAAATTCAAAATGCTAAAAATTAATTTATAAAAAAAGAAGAACATCAAATTAATAAGTTCAAAAGAGAGGTTGAACAAATATCTATTAATTTCTTAGAAAACATAATATTTTTCACTAAAAAATATACAAAAAAATTTATATCTAATCAAAATTCAAAATGCTAAAAATTAATTAATTAATTTTTTTAAAAGAACATCAAATTAATAAGTTCAAAAGAGAGGTTGAACAAAAATCTATTAATTTCTTAGAAAGCATGATATTTTTCACTAAAAAATATACGAAAAAAATTATTTCTAATCAAAATTCAAAATGCTAAAAATTAATTAAAAAAAAAAAAAAGAACATCAAATTAATAAGTTCAAAAGAGAGGTTGAACATAACTCTATTAATTTCATAGAAAACATGATACATATATATATATGTGTGTATTCGTCCCTAGTTTGTGATCAGAAAAAGAAATATATCTTATGTGTGTCATAGCAAAGAAAACATAAAATTTTTTAATTGTAAGGCATGCAATGAGCAAAATTACATATTTAGCCCTATTTTTAACAGAGGTGGATTATGGAACTCTAACTGAGCTAACCTTAAATAAGTAAAGTGTTAAATTTCAAGTTACAGTAGACAACTTAAATATTTACCAAACTATTGGTGGGTAAGTCGTAATTTGCCCTTTATATATATATATATATATATATATATAGATGAGTTCAAGTTATACCTGATGGGTTCAAGTTATATATAACTCTCCACATTTTTTAAACCATTGGATTTAAGTAGATCCAACAATTAAAAAAAGACTATAATTATTACAAATGTTCTGATTAAAATCTAATTAATTACCTTCTTTTATTACTTTCTAAACCCAAAAAAAGTTTGACTTCTGACTCTCTCTCTCTTATTTAAGTTTCTCTCTCTCTTTCTCCTCCACCACCTCCACAGGTTGCCGGCAAGAAAAAAAAAAAAAAAAAAAAAAAAAACCAAATATTAGCATTAGAGATAGGTATGAAATGCAATAAATAAAGGATAATTAATGAGATCCTAATCAAAATATTAGCATTAAAAAGTGTCTTTTTTGACTGTTGGATCTATTTAAATCCAATGGTTTAGAAAAGCATATATATCTTTCACTTATACGTAATTGCTTAAATATATGAGAAACCAATACTTGATTTTTCCTCTCCCTCCACTCTTTTCTCACACATATACATGCTTATAGGCTCATACATATGCACTCAATATATAAAAATAAGTGTGTAGTCATTTTATGCAGTGACTGTATGAGAGAATATGTTAATCTGATCCTTGTGATCTTCCACCAGGGAAATATTGGAGGAGGGATATACAGAAGAGAAAGATATGGACCGAGGAGGCTATAGATTGGTGTTACCTGAAGATGGATACGAATGGAGAAAATACGGCCTAAAGTTCATCAAAAAAAGTGGTAAAATTAGGTAAGAGAATCATCTCTTTATGAATGATTTCATCTTATTTTTTAATGAACTATTTTGTAAATACATTATAAATACAAAGAAGTGCTAGCTGGTATATGCAGAGATTAAAATGAACAAGTAGGGATTCAACTTGATTTCCAATATTTTCTAAACTATATATTGATCTATGAGCACCAAAGAACCTTGTGTTTCTAACAAAAAAAATCCAAAGTTCAAATCCCTCTCTCTCTCTCTCAATTTTCAAAATTTATATATGTACATACATAGATCTATGACCTATGCTAATGCATGTCATTACATGCCTTTCAATAATTTATATATGCTCAGAAGTTATTTCAAGTGCCAAAGGAGCAGTTGTTCTGCAAAAAAGAGAGCTGAATGGTCAACCTCAGAACCCAACGATCTTAAAGTAGTATATAAGGGGGTGCACAAACATGCCTTACCAGCATCAGAATCTGGCTCCTCGCAGCTAGGGATTTCATCGAATGCCAACCAATATGACTTGTTGACACAAATCTTTGGAGATCGATCAACTACTCATTACTTATCACGACAATTGAAGTACTAGTTCTGCTTATTACTGTACTTTCTTAGACCTTTTTCTCTTCCCTTGGAGAAAGCCTTGCCAGTTAAGAACAATGAAGGTTAAATTTATTTTATTTTCATTCACTGGAACATGGGTTTTCTTCAATCAGTTTGTAAATATTTTTTCTATATATCCTAAAAAAAGTATCCTCCTTTTTCCAGTCTTTTTAGCCATCAAGTTTTTACATATTAATCATGTCACAGCTTGATTTGGTGCCATTCAATTCATACTCCATATCATAAGACTATGAGTTTCGATGGAACCACAAATTTCATTTTATTTATTTTGAGGGTAACCATAGTAAATTTTGTCTTGTTAATCACTTGTCTGTCCTAAATGAATAAAATGAAGATAAATGGTCTCACATCCTTTCTTCTTCTTGTTTGTAATATATGTTAGAAATAGCCACATTACAAAAATACATTTGAAAAAGGATAATATGTTTTATTATCATCTAGATCTTCTACAACAAAATACATTTTGTCCAATTGGTCATTCTTAACTTTATTAATACTCCAAATCCAAATATATATGTTTTGATTTATATTACTTAAAAGAATTAAAAGGTTTCAAAAAATAATCTTGTTCAATTCTATTTCATTATGTTTTTCTAATTTTCTTTTAGATCTAACAAAGTTGATTGAAAATTCTTTTGGTTGAATTTTATTTCACCAATATTTTGTTTCATTCATGAAATCATATATTTATTTTCCTTAAGTGGGTGAGTTGACAAATTAATGAATTTTTTTTTGGACTTTTATAATTGTTATATATTTCTAAAATTTTATATAAAATAAAGGTGAAATAAAGAAGGATCATTCAGGCATATGTATGTATGTATGTATGTATGTATATATATATAAATTATGTGATCTTGGAGGGACTATTTATATACTTTTTTTTTAGAAGTCTTTATATATTTTGTTAAAAAAAATGTATTTTTAACCTAAAGAGAATTTGAAATTTGTTAGGGAGGCCATGACCTATTGGTCCCCAAACCATAACCTACGTCTTAGGTCTGCCCCTAATTAAGACTTGTATTTAATCGAGTTTGCAGTGGGTTCAAAAACTTTTTTACTCCAATTCTAAACATGTTTTGACGATTATATTATTATTTGAAAGAATAATGTAGGGATAAGAGCCCAAAATTATATATTGGGCATTGGGCCTTGGCCAAGGACATTGGATGGCCTGAGGATGGATAAACAGTAGTGAGGGTGTTAAGTTCAGAATCCCATGGGTAAGACGCAAGTAGAAAGGCTGGGGAAGGTGGTCCGAGGACGAGTATCTCCTTGAATGAACAAAGAACAGATCAAAGGTATACCCTGTCGATCAGAATGGCCCTTCAGGAGGTCCCACTGATAGGGACGCGTAGTGTAAACGTACAAGAGGGATGTAGGCTTAGAGATATCTAAGGAAAAACTGCTGCCACCGTATTGAATGCTCGCGTAGTGTAAACATACAAAAGGGATGTAGGCTTAGAGATATCTAAGGAAAAGCTGCTACCACCGCATTGAATGCTCTGCAGTTAACTTTCTAGCCGCATTTATGTGGAGAAGACCCCTGAACAGTACTGCCTAGGCTATCCCAACTCACAGAAAGCCAAAGAGGGTGTCCGATGGAACAAGCACTCAAGTAGTAGCTTGGATGGTCAACAAATGAAGGGCTAAGATCAATCAAGGGGGGATATATAACATAAGGAACCCCTGAGAAAAAAAGGGATCAGAAAACTAAGAGAAAAAGACTGTAGCATCAAGAACTGATCCTATAATCCAACCTGAGGGAAATATAAGAACTGATCTCCTCGGACTTTGCCGAGGACAACTTTCTTTGGCATAAACGTGTTTATTCTTAGTCTTTTGCTATCTGAATGTACTTTGGTATTTGTTTGATTCATTAAAACCCAATTTTTCCAACTCATTATCTACAAATTTATTGTTTTGGGCTTTTTGGGCCTGAGTCCACCAACCTTTGGGCTAAGAACCCAAACCAAGTCCTTACAAATAAAATTAAAGGTTTTACAAAAGATTTATCTTGATCAATTATATTTATTATATTAATTAATGTTGTTCTATTTTCCTGAAAGGAACAAATTTGAAAAGTAGATCAAGAAACTTATAAATAATGCTTGAAATAATGGTTTGAACGAATTAATCACATTAGGTTTGTAAGAATATAATTCTTTTTTAAGCAAATTAAAAAAATACTAATTTTATGACTAACATATTATTGGCAGTTGGGCTCGGGGCGTGACAGTTACACTACAGGTGGTGAGCAAGAACTGAAACACTGCAACAACTTGATTTTTAAGAATGCAAGCTCATTCGAAAACAACAAGATGATCAAAAGAAAAGAAATGAACAATACCATGTTGAACAATTTTTATAAGAAAACAATGAACAGTTTTAATTAATGCAGAAAACAAATTTTACGAATATAGTAAGCAGATTTGAATATACAGTAAACATGATGTGCAGAGAGCAAATTTTAATAATGTAGAAACAGATTTTATCAATGCAGAAAAATAGATTCGATTATTGTGAAATTTAAACATGAAAAAGCATTCAGATTTGGCTTATAAATTTAGAAAATACAATTTTAGGAGGTGTTTTATGAGAAAATAGTGAACAATATCTAAATATGGTGTGCTACAACTTGCCAAGAAAAAAAGTTGCCAAAGCAACTTTCACATCATCAGCCAAACATTTAGATATACATAAAAAATGTTTCACGTTCCTCTTAGAAACACTGCAAGTCAAGAACTTACATATCCAGATGTGATAAAACATAAGTTCTTCTTTATATCCGAGTGGTCCACCCTTTCTGTAATACTTATCAATCATTTGACCATACGGTAATTAGATTGATAAAGTAACAATATGTAGCTTAAACTTCTTTCGGTGTACCCATGGCTAAAAATGGAGTGGGATTTTTCTTTTACATTTTCTAATTTCTCATTATAACCCCCAATATTTTAACAAATTTGACCATAATGCCTCCGAGAAGTTAGAAATTGATGAGTGTGTTAAAAATGAATGAACAAGGGGTATGAATGGCCTAAAAATTCATATTTTGAAATTAAAATTTCTATATTTAACAATGCTTCTATTTAAATAAATAAAAACATATGTTTGTGCATTGAAATGAAAAAAAAACTACTTATTTTTAAGTTTATGTTTATTTGTTGATAATAATAAAAAAATAAAAATAAAAATAAGGAACTCGATTTTACCAAACTCGAGTTCCATATTACAAGGAACTCGAGCTTGGCAACCTTGAGTACCATAGAAGGGGAAAAAAAAAAAAAGAGCATTTAAGCTTGAGTTTTGTATTTACAAGGAACTCGAGCTTGATAAGCTCGAGTATTGTGTTGCTGGAACTCGAGTTTAGTAAGCTCGAGTTCCATGTGGCATTTTTTCAATAAAAAAATCCACATCAGCATAAGTTTTATTATTATTATTATTATTTTTAATTTTATGAAACTCGAGTTTTTAAAACTCGATTTACACAGCAAACTTGAGTTTCATGAACTCGAGTTTCAAAAAGTGGCATTTTCCTACTTATTTTGCAAATAGTGGTATGTTGCTAATAATTTTCGCGAAAAGTGGTAAATAGCCGATTTGGCCGAGTTCCATGAGTAATTTGCCAAATGGCACTCAATGATGTGGCTTTTCTCAATAAAAAATTTCACATAGAACTCGATATTCCAAAAATTGAGTTCTATATAACGTAGAACTTGATATTATTAATATCGAGTTCTTTGCAATTTTTTTTAAAAAGTAAAGTAGAACTTAATATTCATAAAATCGAGTTCTTTGAAAAAAAAATTAAAAATAAAGTGAAACTCGATATTTATAACTTTGTGTTCCACTTCAACTAAAGCCCAAAAAGAGAGCAATTTGTTCTCACGTTCTCACTATCTCTCTCCTTCACTTACTCTCCCTCTCTTTCACACTCCTATCCCTTGCTGATCTCATTCACTCTCACTGTTGAAATCAAATCCATCTCTCTTTACCTCTCCTCTCACCGTAAACCCAAATCCCCCCCACCCCCACTCTCACTCAGTCCATAGCTCTCCTCCGACTAGGAAAATTCCAAATTTGATCCATCTGATCTCTTCTCACATCTATCTTCTCGTCTCTTCATTTTGAGTAAATTGAAGTTGATTTGTCAAACTCATAAGGTACAATTCTTAACCCAATTACTATATTTTATTTGCTAGTGGGTGTGCTTATCAAGTGGGTTTGATTGATTTTAAAACATTGATGCAAATATGAAGCTATAGCCTACTAAATAAAAGAAACCCTTGACATTGTATTATTGTACTATGGTCAAAAAAATAAATTTTCATTTAATTTGGATGTATATGGTTGAAAAATAATTCTTCATGTAAGCAATTTTTATTTTAATTTGGATGTATATAACTCGACTTTATCTTGCAATATTTTAGATGTATATTGTTTATAGTGAAGTTAGTTCAGATGAAGAGCTTTCCACCTTTCAAAAAGACTTAAGAAGGCCATAAACTCTCCTTAACCCATTTTCTTCGACCTAATCATTGTGACCCTCATCCCTCAATTGTGGCTTGAATGGAGAAAGAAATAAAATCTGAACCCATTTAATACCTAAAATCCACGGAGAACCCCTAAAAGCCAAAGCTCGAAACCCTAATCCATCCTAGCATATTGCACTAGATTCACAGGCCAGTGATACCAACATTTCTTCTGTTCTTACGACTAAGGAGGTGGGCCTTACCATGCCCCCACCCTCTCCATAAGGACCTTATGCTGGAACTGTTAGGGCATTTGCAACACCTTGATAGTTCGAGCCTTAAAGGCTCAAATAAAAGGTGCTACACCTAATTTTATTTTTCTTTGCAAAACAAAAGCCTTTCACAAGTGGATGAAAGAAGTCATGGAGTTAGTTGGTGGTCTGTCCATGATGTGGAAATCCAATGATAATGTTAAAGTTTTAGAGTACAATAAAAACCTCATCACCATCAAAATCTTCGATTTGGTGTGCTATTAGGCTCTAGTGGGATTCTATGGTCCCCCTTATGCCTCCAAGAAAGCCAAAGCTTGGATGAACCTCACAACATTCCTAGAGTCTGTGCAATGTCCATGGGTCTACATTGGTGCTTTCAACTATACTCTAAGCCAGGAGGACATTCTTGGTGGAAGTATGGAATTCACCTTAACCACCAATCATCTCAAAGATCTTATGTTTGAGTTTAGAGCAATTGATTTGGGGTTTTCTAAAAATAAATTCACATGGGCCAAATACAAGTTCAAAAGTGCTGCCATCGAGAGAAGACTAGATAGAGGCATAGCAAGCATAGCATGGAGACTAGCCTTTCCTAAGGCCTACATTTCACACCTCAGAGCCAGCAGTTCAAACCACCCCCACTCCTCTTGGATACCTATCCCAAGGACTCCTTTGCCCACAGACCCTTCCGCTTCGAAGCAACATGGACAAGGGACCCAAGAGGCCACTTTGTCATTGAAAATGCGTAGAACGAAGATGTTAGAGGCTCATAATATTCCAAGTTATGCAAAATACAAGAGGGTACATGCAAAGCTCTTCGAAAATGGACCAAAGAGGTGTTCAGACTCTGCCAAGTAAGAATCAATACCCTCATCCAAAAAATTGTAGAAGTCCAAAATGCCGAACCCTTTGTCTCCAATAGCAGTATTGAGGCTGTGCTCCAAGCTAAATTGAAGGAATGGCTCATACGCAGCGAAGGGTTATGGCGACAAAAGTCTAGGGAGCTTTGGTTAAAGGCATGTGATAAAAATACTAGTTTCTTCCACTTATCAACTATCATTTGAAGGCACCAAGACAATATCGAAGTAGTCATAGGGGATGATGGAAGCTGGGTATTCGACTCAAAACTTATCAGGTAGAACTTTTTGGAAAAATTCAAAGATCTCTTCACTATTGAAGATGTTAACTTCCCTACCCACCTAGAAGACTTGATCTTGACATTCATATCGGATAAGGACAATGAAGCTATTTGTTGTATTCCCACTCTTGAGGAAATAAAATCTACTTTGTTCTTAATGCACGACCTCAAGATGCCTAGGCCAGACGGTTTCCCTGTGGCATTCTATAAAAGCTATTGGCCAGTTATAAGGGAAGATGTGATAAAAGCTGTAACATCCTTCTTCACCAATGGATCTATAACAAAGGAGATAAATAGCTCTCTAATCCTCCTCATATGAAAGGTACCTAACCCCTTATCTTTCAAAAAGTATAGGCCCATCAATTTATGCAACATGATATATAAAATTATTTCTAAGATCTTAGTGTCCAGAATAAGGCCTCTCCTTCACAAATTCATCTCCCCATGCCAATCAGCTTTCATACTAGGATGTTGGATAACAAAAAATCAAGAGATTGTTCAAGTTCTACTCCATAGTTTCAAAGTACAAAAAATTAAAGCAAGGCAAATGGCCATAAAGCTAGTACTTAAAAAGGCATATGATATTGTGAATTGGAATTTCCTTCAGGCAGCCCTTGGAAAGTTGGGGTTTAACAATATTCTTGTGGGATGAATTGAGTCTTGTGTTTCCACTGTATCGTTTGAGGTCCTAGTTAATGGTGGCAAATCTGACCAATTCATGCTGAGTAGAGGCCTGAGATAAGGAGACCATCTGTCCTCCTATCTATTTATTATCAGGCAAGAAGTCCTCTCCAAAATATTGGAGGAAGAGTTTACTCTAAAAAATATTGATGGAGTTAGAGCTAGCATTGGAACTCCACCCATCACCCACGTGATGTATGTCGGTGACATAGTTCTATTCTCCAAAGCCATAAGAAGCAATCCCACTACCATTATGAATTGCAGCCAAAAGTATTGTAATTGGTTAGGACAAAGCCTCAACAAGTCAAAATCCAAAGTGTTATTCTCTAAGCAATCCCCCTTAGCACAATCACAGATTGGTCATGTAGGCATTACAGATGAAAAGCCTAAAGAAGAATGCCATCTACCTGGGATCTCCTCTCTTTTTGACTAAAGCCCGCTCCAAAGATTTCAAATATCTCATAGACAGAGTTGAGACCAAGCTAATGGGATGGAGAAGCAAATGTCTCTCATAGGTAGAAAGGTCCACTCTAATCAGCTCTGTTGCAAAAGCCATTCCAAATTATGATATGTCCTGGTTCAGGTATCCCCACCAACGTATGTGATAAGCTAGACACACTATCCTAAAGGTTTTGGTGGAAGCCAAAGAAATCAGAGGGCAAATTCTTTGCTCTTACTGCTTGGGACAATCTATGTCGGCCTAAGTGTAAGGGAGGTCTTGGTTTTCAAACTGCCAAGGATATAAATAATGCCCTCTTAGCCAAACTTTCTTGGATGGTTGCATCTAAGAGAGAGCCTCTGTATGGCTATTTTGAGAGCTAGATATAAAGTGAGAAGTGACTGACTTCGAAAAGACCCTCCAAGGGTTGCTTTTCTAGTTTGGAAAGCCATTGAAGGAGTTAAAGAGATCATTGTCAAAGGTGCCTACTACCTTACCAGAGATGGAGCTTCAATCAATTTTTGACTTGACCCGTGGGTCCAATAGATCCAAGACTTCATTCCAAAGTCGGCATAAGCTGTCTTTGCTAAAACTCACCTGATGGTCTTTATGTTTAGGGATAATTACACTTTACTTACTTATGGTTTGCCTCTAATTTGATTTGCCTACCCGTGGTTTCATTTTTGACACTTTACCCACTTGTGATTCCCTCCGTTACTGCTCTGTAACCCACCTCTGTTAAAAAAGAAGGGTAAATAAGTCTTTTTACACCCATTTTATATCTCTCTCCTCCCAAAACAAGAAAAACCAAAAAAAAAAAGAAAGAAAAGAAAAACAAGATTAAAATATGGTATTAGTTTCTCACCATTCACAAACATGAAGAACATACACAAACATGAAGAACGTATACCTCGAAAACTAATACAAATCAAACCAAGCAATACCATCAAAGTAAAAACCACAGATCTATCAAAATACAACCTTAAAATATAGCACAACATTTGATCCCACGTTTTATACTAGATTGGCTTCAAAATTAAGCACACAAAAAAAGTCACAAATTGCTAGCAACACATTGAAAATTAACATGCAGAGAGAGAAAAATCACAGTTTCAACTTCTTTGTTGGAAGAAAAAGAAAGAAAGAAAAAAATTAGGGGAAGAACAAATGAATTCAAACCCAGGCATATATTTGAAACCCCAATTTCAAATCCAAACATATATTTTAGGACTTCTCAAACCCAGAAAAATTAAACTCAAATAAACCACTCTACAGATCTCAATCCCAAGACCCACGGCGAGCTACTACCCATGGCCCCACGAACCCAGGTCCACCCACAGCACCACGACTCCACGCTGATGTCCACCGTGACAACCTAAAATCTTAGATCGGCCACCACCAAAACCCAAATCGTAACCTACAAGTCATGCTCCTCAAAACCCAGACCCAAATCAGTCATGCTTCTCCTCCACAAATCAAAACCCAAACCAATAGATTGGCTTTGCCGACGATAGATCGAAGATGTTGGAGGTGGGTATGGGTTCGCTGATGTGAGGGAGATTTTTGCCTTGGTGGATCGGCTACATGCAAAGCTCGAAGTGGATGAAGGTGAGAAAAGAGAAGAAAAGGGAGAAAACTCACTGGACTGGCGTCGGAGTGTGGGTGGACGTCGAACCTTCGACAAAGTGTGGGGTGGAGCTGCGTCTCTCTGTCGTCGGTGTGTGGGGGTGGAGCTAAGGTGAGCTTGAGGATGAGTTTCAGGGTGTGTGAATAGTGTGTGAGAGAAGTGTGTGAGGAGTGACCAATCTGAAAATCTATTGAAGGTAAAATGGAATGGGAAATTCATTTACAACATGGGAACTAGGAAGCTTATTTTACAGTCAAACTTATTTCTATTTTCAGTTTGACTGTATTTTCACGTGGTATCAAACACAAACCCAAGTGTAAAACATTTTCAGATTTTAGTTTACATGCGAAACAAACGCAACTTTAATGATGATTCACGAACTAATCAATCAAGTGGGTGTCATTGTAGCATTTAAGATCTTAGGTGGGTGAGCAAGCGTGAGAAAGTGCGTGGGAGAGGAGTGTTTGATATGATTTCTTGTTTGATTTTTTTATGAAACTTGTTAGAGTAACGGAAAAATTAGAGGTGGGTTACGTAGCAGTAACGGAGGGAATCACAGGTGAGTAAAGTGTCAAAAATGAAACCACGGGTAAGCAAATCAAATTAGAGGCAAACCACAGGTGGGTAAAATGTAATTATCCCTTTTGTTTATAGATAACTCATCACTAGAAAGAGAGCCAAATTCATCACATTTTCGAACAATCATCTGCATAAGCCATCTTATCACTCCCCCTAGCCACCAGGCAAAGAGACAATAAACTTATTTGGGTGGCCGATTCGAAAGGGGGGTTCTTAACTAAATTGGCCTATTGGATTTCTAACTAGCAAAATACCCTGAGTATTTTGAGTGAAGCTCTTTGAAAAAAACTCTAGAAAATCAATGTGCCTAAGAGGATCAAAATGCAAATGTGGAGAATTGCCACCAATGTACTTCCCATGAAATGGGCTTTGGCCCAAAGGCTAGAAATGGATAATCAAAGTTGTGTGCTCTGCGAGAATGACCTTGAAACAGCCTGCCATGTTTTCTTCCTTTGCCATGTCGTTAGAGCTATTTGGTTCTCCACCTATTGGGAGATTAGAGTCCAAGAACACAATACCACAAATTGTTTAGACATTATTAAACTTGTCCTTCCCCCCCCCCCCCCCCCCCCCCCCCCCCCCTCCCCAAAAAAAATCGGGTCTATCAAGCTTAATGTTGATGCAGCTGTCAGCGATACATCCATAGCTTTAGTGTTCGTAGCTAGAGATCATCATGTGTTCCAATTAAATTATGGGTGAAGAAGCACTGCACCTGCCAACTCATTTAAGCCGAAGTTGCTGTTATTCTTTGGGTAGTCAATCTAGCCTCCTCAGAGAGGTGGATGTAAAGTTGAATTTTATCAACCATCTTGTTGACTTTATTCCGTGCTAATTTGCTTGTAATTTAGTACTTAGTAACTCTATATTTAGGTGGGATTCATGTAAGGGTAGTGTGTGAGAGAGTGTGAAGAAATGCTCAACATTATGCAAAGAAACAGGGACTCGCGGCTGACTCGCGACTTGCAAGCCGCCAACTGTAGCACACGTGAGAAGCATACGGTGAGGTGAAGGGTCACGCCAGCTGTCACACTACAGGACAAAAGTCCTAAGTTGGCTAGGCCGTTAACTTGCGGCTTGAACTCGCGACTTAGACCAGTCACGAGGCCAAGCCGCCAAGTTACCCTGTTTGGGAAAAACTGTCTCTTCGTATTTCAAACACACACCACTATATATAGACCCTTATACCTACGAAATGTAGAGAGCTTCCAGATAGAATTTTGTGAGAGAAATCCTAGAGAAAAAGTAAGATTGATTCATCCACAATCTTCGCCTAAGAGACTCTTCAAATTTCTCTACTTTTTTCCTCTCTATTGATACATCTTTGAGAGGTTCTTGACCAAATCTTTTTCTCACCACACCCACGTTTGTGAGAAAATGATTTGGTCTTTTGGTGCTAAGGGAAGCAGTTTGAAAGGGACCAATGGTTATTGGTTGATGCTATGGGCTATAGCGGAATCCGGTAAGCTAGGGAAGAAAAAGATTCGGCACAACCTCGTTAGAGCAAGAAGCTTGGAGGGCTTAGGTATTTGGGTAGATTAGGCTTGGATGGTCTATTGCTGTTCATGTATCCCAACTACACTTTCTAGTGGATTATTGACCACTTGGAAGGCGGCGGAGAGGTTTTACGCCGAAAGCTTCGGTTTCCTCTTCGATAACACATCGCGTGTTATCCTTGTGTTTGCATCTCTCTTCCCTTTATCTTTGCCTTTTATTTTCTGTTGTGGATGTGATTATAATTGGCTTAGATTGTTTATCAATTTTGTGTTTGGCTTATATTCATGTTCCGCATATTAATTGTTTGATAATAAGCTTGAATTGGTAATTTGTAATTGGGGGTCAAAACGTTCATAGTGTTTTCAACGCTATTCGAACTTTCAATGGACAAATGTCATCTTTGAAGACAACTCTAAGGATTGCTTTGACTCCCTCTTTGTGGAAGGCTTTCAGCCAAATTGGTCCATCAGTAATATTGTCAGTGATGTCTTTAATCTTAGAGAGTCTTTCCTTGTGTTTCTTTTGTTTGGGTTAGAAGAGCTTGCAACTCTACAACCCATGTAGTTGCAAAGTTCACTCTGAACACCTCCGTTTCTTGTTGTTTCAATAAGGAGAGTCTGACAGTGGTTTAATCTGATGCTTCTAAGATAGACTTCCCCCCCGTTCTTCTCTTCTTTGATTAATGACATTGAAACTTATCAAAAAGAAAAAGAAAAAAAAGAAGTTAGTTCAGCATGTTGTAGTTTTAATTGGTAGCAGTGTATCTTATTGAAATGGGAATATCAATTACCATGGATGAAATCACTACTGTTTCCATTTGAATAAAGTTACTAGGACACTAGGAGAAACAGAAAATTATGCAAACAAATTATGTTATATGGAACTTTTACTCCTGCTAGATTTTATTATATAATTGGAATTCAATAGATTCAACATCATAAATAATCAGTATTGAAAGTTTGAGAACCTAAAAATTTTACCCAAAAAAAAAATAATAAAATCAAAGTACCCAAAAAAATTCCTTGTGTAAAAGACAATGTGGGACAATTTTTCGTAAAGGTCTATTGGAAGTTAGCACAACTACTTAAATTATAAAATTTTAACTTACATAATCACCTTTTGTCCGTCAAATTCTGAATGAACTGAGCAAGAGTGGCAAATTTGGGGCTTTTTTGAATTTCACATTGAGGATAGGTAGAGAGAGAGATGGATTTGATTTTCAAGTTGGGGTGAGAGAGAGAGAGAGAGAGAGAGAGAGTGAGTGAGGCCAGATTATGTTTTTGGGTTTTAGACTTTTGGTTGCAATGGAACTTGATATCCTAATCATCGAGTTCCACTTTAATTTTTTTTAATTTCCAAAGAAGTTGATTTTACAGTCACAAAATCAATTCCTAAAGGATGGTATTCTGCTACATAGTTCGCGAACAATGTTAATTTGCTGAAAATTTCGGCAATTTGAGGTATTTGGCCATTTTGGCCTTAAGTAAAACCCTTATTGAGACTCCACGACCTTTAGACAACTTACAACCGAAGCCTTACACTTCTTCAAATTCTCTGGACTTCTCAGCTACATGAATGTTATGTGGATGATACACCCACGATCATGACCGGAACCTCCGATCAACTCTAATAAACTTCTAAAGATTTACTTCACTACAATAACTCCGTGATCTTGTGTATTTCAATTCACTACTCAAACGCTTCAATCACCACGTTGAATTTCTCTCCATCTAAACACGGGAAGTAAATATTTGGCTTGCGTAATACCTTCCTTTAGGGTACAAAAACAGCCTCTCAAGCCTCTTAAAAATCGTGTAAAAGAGTCTCTTATATACTAGCAGTAACTGGGGTACAAAATCCGGAGCACATGCTACATTCTAAGAATTAAAACACATCAGCAACAATTTTTGATCGATCAAGTGGCTGTGAAACTTCTACCAAGCCTTGATCGAAAGGTAGTCTAACACAGAATGTTTTGTCTTTCGTAAGTTGTGTCTTGCACAATTTGTCATGAATTTGATTCAATCTTCAAGGGCACATTATAGACTTAATTTGATAGATTACAAACTCGTCGAATTTGCCAACAATAACAACATTAACCTTAACAATAATTATTACCATATAATTCAAATATGTGATCACAATAGCATGGTTATAAACCACAAATTGCAAGCACCAAATTATAAAGCAATAAAACAACAGACACCAAATTTGGTGATGAGCTAGAAAAATGATGGATAACTGTCAAAAGGATAAACCACAATGAGGATAACCTACTCCAACTAAGGATACACAGTATACGAAAAGAAGTTACAAATCTAGTACAAAACCTTTGTTCTAGACAATACCCATTATCTGAACTTGTGGCTATGACCCATAACAACTTCAAAAACTCCGAATTTTTTGTATATGACCTCTTTCACGAATAACGAGAACCTTTGAACAACTCTAAGGAACCTCCTCAAAGATTTCATAACATAATGAACTCCATTGGGATGAAGCCTCCATGTTTTCAAGATCTTTGATAACTTAACAAAACCATAGAATACATGTCAATATGCTCTCTGTTCTCACAGGTTGGAAGGTGAAGGCTTTGATCTTCAAATATGTGTTGCTTTAAAAAATCTGCTTCTACATGCCTATGAAGTCTTGATATAAAGGGCCATAAATAGGCGTTCCAATTAGGGTTTGGAAAACACAAGCACCGACTTCATTAAAACATGTTACCTACTAAATCCCCAATTTTCAGTCAACTGAGTAGCAGTCGAAATTTTGTCAGAAACCCTATTAAAGTTGATCATAAAGTGATCAAAAGTCTGTCAAAACTTGGGGGTTTTGATCAATCGAGAGACGATTGAATGGTAGTTGAAATCTGTACAAAGTGTCTTCTTTGAATTTTGTCACACTTTAATATTAAACATTGAGTGACTCATTACTGACTCATGATTTATTACATTGTCATGGAATTTGCAAATCTAAATCCTAAGACATGTATTAAATAAAAATAATTTTTTTCGTGAACTCAGTAAATAATCCAGATGTTTTTATGAAGAAAATTACTACTAAATATGTAATCAATTTGCAACGAGCATGTCAATAGATTGTATTATGTAAGTAATTTTTTCTTTCCCCTATAATCATATTTTTCATTCCATCTTTAAAGTCACTCATGTAGATTACGCATAAATAATTTTTTGCTTCTTTATTATATACCAATTAATTAGGGGTACAAAGTGTATACATTAACATGATCATAAACAAAATTACACTAAACACTATACACAATTAAGTACAGCACAAGGCCCATGCAAATTTGGAAACACCTGTAAATTTCATCACCCTCAACCCTCTAACATGATGGTTTCATTGAATTTTTCACCTGCTTATCCAACCGACCAGTCTCCAACTACGCCTGGTCAGCAGTCATATCCAGGAGGAATTACAGATTGGTCAAGAGCATCTTTTATTCCCAGTCCACGCTGGCGAGGACCTTCGAGTTTGGTGCAGTATGTCAGTTTCATCATCCTAGAGAGAGGCCAATTCCTGCTTCAGACTGTGTCTCGAATCCCACGGATCTTCCTTCGCAGAGAGAGAATGTATATCCTGAGAGACCTGACGAAGCTGAATGCGCATAATACATGAGAACTGGTTTATGTAGGTTTGGTGCAGATTGTCGGTTTCATCATCCTAGAGAGAGATTAATTCCTGCTTCAGAAACTGCCTCGAGTGAAAAGCATGATGACCCTGAAGAGCCAAAACGACTTGTATCAAAGCTATAGTTTAGGCTAAACTGCAGATAGTTTAAGCTTAGTGCAGTTTAGTTAATTAGTGGAGCTAGTTACTGATTATGTACACGTCAGTCACTGATTGATCTTCACAATAATTTGTTAGAATTGATTAGAACTCTACGGAGTCAATTATGTATCCATATATGTACTGAGCTTGTAATCCCAATCAATGAATCAAGAATCATAATATTCAATTCACAAAAATAGCTTCATCTTTTACTCTGTTTTCTGCATATTGCTTTGGTTTACATTTCTCTTCATTGACTCCCATGGGTCTTCCTTTACGTCTGGGAGAGGCTTTGTGTATCTTCTATTCTTGCTATGGTTTCTGCAAATTCGGTCCAAGTTGCAAGTTCGAACACCTCATCGATATCAGCAAATATCTCTCTTTATCATCATCAGGAACTGCTGCATTAAGTTTGTCATCAGAAGAACTTGATGACGCAGGCAAAGGTCAGGCAACTTTCACTGTGGGAGAGTAGACAGATGCCTTCTGGTGATGATAACATTGACACGGATAAATGAAGACACGAGTCATTTACTTTTTAAGGTCTTTTGGGGTTAAGAAAGAGTTATCTGTGAATTCATTTCTCATTGCTGGAGATGTACCCTGTTCATGTCAAGTTAATCCTGTTCTGAAAATGCAAATCAGTTGACAGACTTGACTCTTCTGAATTTCATATTGCTGCATAGTATAAAATCTGCAAATATTGTCAAATATGGTGATTGGTGAATTTCAATGTGAACATTTCAGCCTGTCTTTCTGATTTTAATTTTTAATTTTTATTTTTTTCCCAATACTTTGTGTAAATTTTTTTAGTTTAAATTTTAAATTTTTGTTAACTTTTTGATAGCCTCGATCTGGCTTTGCTCTGAAAAGAAGAACTCTAAAAAGTAAAATCTAAATGCATAAGCCATGAATCAAATAGCCGCACATGACACAACTTCACATATACCTAACTCATGTGGCGGCACCCAGCAGGACTGAATAAATTTTCCCATGATATGTGTGCTACAAGTTCCAACTTGTAAGTCTCTCGTGGCTACAAATGCACACCACTCAAGCCTACTTGGCGTGTAAGTCTAATTGAAACAATCTTAAATAGAATGTTGGTTGAGGTGAATGCACAATACTCTCCAATTTTGCTAGTGGGGTTTTATTTTAACATACTATTTATCAACCCTATCTTCCAGAAATCCTAATTCTCTGATTTTTAAGACCAGATTGTGATATAATTTTCAATTGCCTGTCACTGAGTAATTTTTTAATCGAAATTCATGCATTTATACGTTGGAAAGCTTGTGAAGAGTAGATTTTTGGCATGTTAACATATTTTGGAAATGACTAACATAATTCAAAAAAGAATAATGCTACATTCACAATATTTTCATAACAGTTTCACAATAAAATTTAAATGGAAATTTACAGCTGGTTTTCATTTGAGCTTACCACTAACATTACTTTTTCTTTCTACTTTGTCACTAGAATTTGTAGTGAAAATATTGTATCTCTAACTTAACTCATCAAAAAAAATTTGACACGTAGTAAACTAGGATTTGCGATTCCTCTCAATTTATACAACCAATCATCACAAAATTTTAGGGGCATATTTTTGGAATGATAATCTATGACCATATGTAATTTACACGGTCAAAAACAAATAAACGCATGAGCTTCCATGTGAGACCTTTTAGGGGTTGTTTGGTAAGGTATTTTGAGCAACAGTTTTCAATGTTTAAATAATATTACACGTATTTTTACACACTTTTTCACCCACACATATTTTCAAAAAATACAAATAACGTTATTAGAATAATATTACCAAATAGTCCCATAGTTGCTAAAAGTCCCTCCAATAGGATAGAGAAAAAATCTTCATGAAATTTGATCCCCAAATAGGTAGGAAACTTCTTAACATCCACTTATCACCCACTCAACCTTGAGTGGCAGAGCCAAGGGGGCGAGAGGGGTCAATTCCCCCCCCCCCCCCCCCCCCCCGCGTGTGTTTTTGCTTTTTGACTCCATAGAGCAGAGAACAGTGGTGGAATAAAAAAGCAGAAGTGTCATATCAATATCTAGTGTTACAAACAAATCGGGATTATTTGCAGTCGTATTGACCATTTTTGGATTTTCAATATAGATGATAGATTTCAATAAATATAGATTATAGGTTTCTCTCATTATAATTATCAAATTATTATTTTTTAACATAAAAAAGTCTATTTAGCTAAGATGGTGAAAAAGTTTAAGAATGAAAAATGTTGAAAAAATAATAGAAAAATAATAAATTTTCAACGTGGGTGTTTGGTACATAAGATTGAAAATATATATAAATTTTATTTGTTTGGTTAATAAAAAAAAAAAAAAACTGATATGATGAAAAATAGTTGGTCGAAATTTACTATAATACACTTGTTATATAAGTTTCTTTTTAGGAACAAGTTGTTATATAAGAAGTAATTGTTTCTGTGGGGGTAAAAGTCTAGCATCGTATATTGGGCATTGGGCTTTATCTAGGGATATGGTGTGTCAGAGGAGGGGTAAGTAACTAGGAGAAGCCCCAAGTTCAGAATTATAAAAAGATGGAGTGGAGGAAGATGATCCGAGGAGAAGCCCCTTCTTAGATATGATTAAATACTGATCAGCTCTATATCTCAGCAATTTAGGTGACCTTCTAGGAGATTTTCACGATAAGAATGATCCTCATGCACGTACAGAAGAGATAAGAACCCAGAAATATCTAAGAGAAAAGTTGCTGCCACCACATTAAATGCACAGCGACTACTTTCCTGACCGCATTTATGTGGAGAAGACTTCTGAACAATGTTACATTGGTAACTATAACTCACAGAAGGCCAAAGGAGGTGGCTGATGGACAGGTACTCAAGTGGCAACCCAAATGGTTGACAAGTGTAAGATGAAGATGATCCAAGGGAACTATATAATATGAGAACCCTTCCACAAAAAGAGGATCGGAAGAAAAAGAAAAGGAACATTGTAATAGTAAAAGCAGAATTTGTAGTCATCTTTACTGGATTTTATAACACTTTTTGCCTCCTCAGACATCACCTTCATGCAAGATTATTGACTTTGTCATCATTTGATCATATTTAAAGCCCAAGTCTTCAACTCATTTTCTACAAATTCTATTGTATTGGGTTTACTGAGTTAAAGTCTTGTACACTTTAGACTTAGGCCATAAATCGAGACCTTATAGTTTCCATTATAATATAATAAATAATTATTATTATCAATTAACTTAGTAAAAATGAGGTCGAGAAGGCAAAGCTTTTTTGGCCCATAACGTGGCTACTTGGATATCTCTGCTTTCTCTGAATTGGCCTTTTGTCCAAGTAGAGATAATTTGGCCCTTAGGCATTTTGTAATTTCATTTACTCAGTAAAATAAAAGAATACAATAAAAAAGAAAAAGTTATTTCTTTTTCTTTGAACAAGTGCTCCTTAGTTAATAAATAAAGTGTTGGATTGCTCAAGGTATTTTGTTAATACATTATTTGAAGAAAATTTTAAAAATTATTTTTATAAATAAATAAAAACGTGCCAAAATAGTTTGTTATTTTTTTATAATTTTTTAAAATAATCCACAATAAATCCTCTCTTTCTTTCATCAATTTTTTTCTTTTTAAATCAACCTTTGCCATTGAGTCCAAGATTCGCTTGTTCGTTGACCCATATATTTTAGGTCCGCGGTCCACTAACTCAGTCATTTAATCTGTAATAATGCCCGGGGCCATAAAGGAGAATTTAATCATTTACAGTTGGAGAGCCACTCCTTTTTACCGTGCGGACCGGTGCAGTGTTTTGCTTTTTGACTCCAGAGAGCAGAGAACAGTGGTGGAATAAAAAAACAGAAGTGTCATATCAATATCTAGTGCTGCACACAAATTCGGGATTATTTGCAGTGGTACTGACCATTTTTGGATTTTCAATATAGATGATAGGTTTCAATATAGATTATAGGGTTCTCTCATTATAATTATCATTTTTTTTTTAACATAAAAAAGTCTATTTAGCTAAGATGATGAAAAAGTTTAAGAATGAAAATGTTAAAAAAAAAAAGAAAAATAATAAATTTTCAACGTGGGTGTTGGTACTTAAGATTGAAAATATATATAAATTTTATTTGTTTGGTTAATAAAAAAACAAAACTGATATGATGAAAAATAGTTGGTCAAAATGTACTATAATACACTTGTTATATAAGTTTTTTTTAGGAACAAGTTGTTATATAAGAAGTAATTGTTTCCATTATAATATAATAAATAATTATTATTATCAATTAACTTGTAAAAATGAGGTCGAGAAGGCAAAGCTTAGTTGTGCACCAGTGGTACCTATAAAATTACCAAAAATACCCAAGTGGCAACATGCCACAAACATGAGCCCCATTTTTTTCTTAAAAAAAAAAAAAGAAGTAAAAATGGTATCTTTTAAAAGTTAATACATTACGCTTATTGTATAAAGCATAAATTTGGCATAAAATACTAATCAATGCCAAATTTTTGGCGTTTGGCACACCAAATACCAAAAAACCTCTTACATCAAATATTCTAAATGCTAAAAGTTTTAACATTGATAAATAGTGCAATTCTAATGATAGAACTGTATAAAGAGAAATGCTAAACCTTTTAATGTTTTTTTTTTTTTTTCTACTTTTTCTCTCCTCTCTCACCCATTGCTTCACTCTCTTAGACTCACTTCTGCTATCATTCATTTCTCCCCCACCTAGTCCGATGACTCAGACATCTACTTTTATAGCCAAGCTGAAGATGTTTTGGTGGATCATTTTCTGGGTTAATATCCTTGAAAATGTCAAACTTTCTGGGCCTTCAAACACTGCCATTTGAGTCACACCTTCGAGGCCCCACTGCTTCACTCCAATGGTGATGCTTGAGGGAAAACGACTCGCCATTGAGGCTCTATCTTGCCTTCGATCTTGCCGCCATCGACCTTGCTCAACAGACAATCTCGCTTAACTGTATCTCACCCGGTTGCCACTGATCTTGCCTAGTCTCTTCTCCCTATGCCACTGCTGATCTCTCTCTCTCTCTCTCTCTCTCTCTCTCTCTCTCTCTCTCTCTCTCTCTCTTCTCTCTCTCTCTCTCTCTCTCTCTCTCTCTCTCTCTCGGTGATTGTGGTGTTTTTTGGGTTGTTTGGGCTAATATTGGTGGGTTGAGGTGGTTGTGGGCTAATTTTGGTTGTTGTGTTTACGACAGCCAGTGGATTGATTTTGACTTGTGGTTATAGTGGTCAATGGTTGGTTTTGGATGGTGGTGGTGGATTGTGGTGGGGTGAGTTATGGGTGGTGGGAGATTTCGTGTATATATATTAGTAGTTTTTTAAAATCATTTTAATGTGTTGTATATATTATGTTAATATGTTGAAGAGAAGAATAAAATATCTGATTGTAAAATGGTGTATTAATTTTTTTTTTTTTTTTTTTTTTTTAAGTAGGTTTTTATATGTTAAAATGGCATTTGTAGCCTTGAGAGTTCAGAGAGGATAAGTAAGTCTTTTGTGAGGTCCAGAGAGGAAGGCAAGGAGCTCCAAATGAGCACTAATAAGGTCAAGGAAAGCCATCATGGCAAATCAGTTTAGGAATCCCACTCTCATGGCTCTGGGGAGTGGGATTATTATACAAAGAAACAATTGTTGGGTTGTTACTTGGAACTTTTGACTTTAATAATACGATGAAAATAAAGCTATATCTGATGATGAGTTTGAGGATTTACCCCCATGGCAATTTGCGATTAAACTATTTGGGGAAAGGAAAAACAAAATTAGAGCCTCTTGGGCCAACACTTTGATTGTAAAGGTTTTGGAAAAACCATGAGATACCACTTCCTACATTTGAGACTGGTTAACATGTGGAAGCCATTAGGGAAAATGGACTGTATTGACCTAGGGCATGATTTCTTCCTTATCGAGTTCTCTCTCAAGAAGGACTGTTCAAAAGTGCTTAAGGGTGGACCATGGTTCGTTGGTGGTCACTATCTCTCCATTAAAGGATGGAAGCCAAACTTTAGGCCAACTACAGCAAACCTCTAAATTGTCGCTGTATAGGTTTGCCTCCCAGAACTTCCCATTAAGTACTATGAAGTCTCAGTGCTAAGGGATATCAAAAAAGCTATAGGTCTAGTCCTACGAATTAACACCCATACTGCTTCAAAGACCAAAGGACGCTTTGCATGATTATGTGTCTAGGTGAACTTCGACGAGCCGATAGTTAAACTTGTCAAGGTAGTTGGAATAGACCAACCTGTGTAATACGAGGGTATCAGCTCCCTTGCTTTTCTTATGGTCGTGTAGGACATAAAATAGAAAATTGTCCACACAAAGCAAGGCTGCCGGAAAAAGATGCTAAGGTAGAGGCTAGGGTTGAGGAATCGAAAAAGCAAAAAACAAGGGAAGAAACTGAGCTCGAGTCAAATGCCTTTAGGCCTTGGGTTCTGGTTGCACGGAAAAGGAAACCCAACAAGAATGTGTCAAAAGTGGTTAGGCCTGTAGCCACTTCAGGGTCTCCTTTCCAGAGCCCAACAAAGCCCACCAATTCCTCGAGGCCACTGAGCAAAACCTTTTTAGCAGGCCTAGACCAAAACTTAGGGATTCAAAACCTTAGTGACATGTATTAAGGACAAGTGCAATTTGTGTAGATCGCACTATCGTGAATTAGAGTGGTCCAAACCAAAGTCTAAGTCATCTACCCCAAAGGGGAAAAACTCTATGTATAGCCAAAAATTGAAGAAAAGCTAAGACCATTCCAAATAAAAAGCTACAAGACAAAAGGCCTTGCCAGAATGAAAGACGGTCAAGCTAAAAGCCTTTGGGACCACCTCTCATTAAGGTGAAACTAATCAATTTGGGTTTCCTGAGGTGGGCATGGAGACTAAGGAGTTTAGAGCTAAACGATCTTTCACATCTAATACTGCTTGCCCCACCCCCAGATCAGACCGGCCTAAATATGTATTGGAGAAGTCTAAAGTCATGGACGATGTGGTCATGAACATTGAATTCCCTCTTGTTTCGGTGATAGACTGCGTCACCTATCAAAATTCCTCACCCTAGGAGCTCGATAGGCAACCGTTAGCTGAGATTTTGATTACCTCCATAAAGAGGGAGAGAAGCAAAGTTCTTCCATAGAGATTGAAGTCAAAAACATATCCAAAGTAGCTATTAAGCAAATGGACCCAAATCTTTATCCTAAGAAAGCGAGAAGAGAAGATGATGATACCCCATCATCCGATCAAAACGAAGAGTCCCTAAGGAATACTAGTAATGCGCAGGTGACAAAATTGGACCCACCAAATGGGGATATGCAGGTTGATAAGGGAGATGATGTTCCTAATCACTCTCTCTAATTTGGTTCTTTTTTATTCTTTATTTTTGTTGTTAATAATGAATATGCTCATCTAGAATTTTTGGGTTGCTATTAATCCCACCTTTTATAATGTTATTTGTGACTTGATCCGTGGGCATTAACCCGCTATTATGATCATTACTAAAACTAAAGTGAGTGGTGACAGAGCTAAAGGGATTATTAATAGGCTTCCCTTGGATGGAGTAATTATTGCTAATTCCATTGAACTTTTTGGCGGTTTGTGGGTGCTCTAGGACTTTGATTAAGTGAAGTTATTTGAGTTTTCATCTACGGAGCAATAGATCCATGCACTTGTCTCGTCTATAGCAAAAACCCCTTGGCTTCTATCTACTGTCTATGCTAGCCCGAGATTTGCTGAGCGACGCCTTCTTTGTGATAATCTGGCCATGGTGGCTAGCCTCCACTCTATGTCCTAGATTATTACAGGTGATTTTAATGAAGTACTTATGGGTGAAGATAAATTCAGAGGGAATTCAAATGAGTACAAGTAGAGTTCTCTAGTTCCAAGAATGTCTAAACACTTGTAAAAATGATAGATATTGGTTTTGCTAGGCCTCGGTTCACTTAGTGCAACCATAGACCCCTATCCCACCTTGTTTAATAAAGGATAGACATAGTTGTTGTCAACCTTGATTGGAACAACCTCCACCCCAAAGCTGCGATCTATCATTTGGAGAAAACTCACTTAGACCATTGCCCTATCAAGCTGTGTTTTGAAATGCCTTAAGGATTCCAACCACCTAGACCTTTTAGATTCCAACCCATGTGGCTCTCCCACCCTTTCNAAAAAGATTCTAAATTTAATTATAGGTAAAATAATAATAAAGAATTAAATTTTACATTATATTATTACAAAAATTATATTAACATATGATTTTATTTACTTGTTATTAATATCAATTAATATTTTTTAGATTTATTTTACTTTCAAAAATGAGGCCGAGCAAAAGTTGCTTGAAGAGGTGGTTATTTCGCTCCTTTTGTTTTGAAGTAAAAAATTTTCAGGAAATATTTTACATATTTAACCATGTTTGTTTAGTTGTAAATTTGGTCAACTGTAAAATATTTTCCGGTCAAACTATAAAATTAAGGCAAAAAGAAGTAAATATTTTTATGTTTCAAATTTTGGTAAAATTTTACATTTTACAATCTCTCATGGCTAGAGATCATTGACAAACAGCCACTCCTAACTCTCTCCCAACCACAGAGAGCATCCACTAGCAACACAATCTAAAATGCCAGAGATGGTGTCTCTCCCTGCAAGTCAAGCACCGAAATTGCAATTTGTGTTTGCTGATCTGATTTTTTTTTTTTTTTTTTATACTAAGCCTTTGTAGATTTGGGTATGTTTTGTACAATCTCTACCGCTAGGCCCTATCATACAAAATTCTATAGATCTCCACCTGTGTCATGCAAATTTGGGTTCTCTCTCTCTCTCTCTCTTCTGTTATGCAAATCTATTTTTTTTGGCTTTTTGCAGATCTGAATTTTTTTTTGGGTTGCAAATTTGTTTTTATTTTTATTTTTAATAGCTAATATGAGTTTGGTGGTTTGATTCATGGTTGTGTTTCTTATTAAAATTTGATAATTTCAATTAAGGATGATGAGAATTTTGAGTTTGGTTGTTTCTAATTGAAGATTTTTTTTTTTTTTTTTTTTTTCATTTTACATTTGCAAATGAATTTTCAAGTAGAAACCCAACACTGTAAAAGGAAATATTTTCTGTGTAAAATATTTTCATTTGAAAGTATTTTATATTTCAACAAATGTTGAAAGTATTTCCTTTGCACTATGTCAAATAATTTGTATGAATTGTGCAGATAAGCTTAGTTTTTTCATGTTAAAAGCTAATGGATTTGTGATTTCATTGTAGGCTATTAAGTGAGCGTTTGGATAGTGATGAAGTCACGTTCGCGTTTTGTACTTCACGTTTCAGACTTTTTTTTTTTTTTTTTCGCCTTTGAGGGAGTAAAGCGGCACTGTGCGGCTACTGTGCAATGAACAGTAACCGCACTTGTTGACTTTTTGTCTATAAACAGTGCATCTGTGCACTGTTTACAGACCCACAAATTTCACTTTTTAGTCTTTTCATAAAAATGGGCCTCCACGGTACTATTCACATATTTAAAATTATTTTACTACAGTATTTTCAGTTTTCAATTATATCCAAACGGACCTAAGAATGCTCAAGAAAGAGATCGGAGGACTTTCCTACGTGATATGCTATTGGATATTTTTATAAGGTTCAAATGCCACGTTATGTGTAAGGGGCCCTGGCCCCTGAATATTTTTAAACCTCCTATCAGTAGGTAAAAGTTGCCTTTCAAATTCCTAACCTCCCCACCCCCCCCCAAAAAAAAAAAAAACACACACACACACACACCAATCAATTTGCCTTTCAAATTCCTAACCTTTCACCTAAACAAAAAGGTATTTTTGTAAATAAAAAGTTGTGTAATGGCATTATAGAATAGATAGCTCCCAAGAGAAAGTTCTTTTTATTTGTCAAAGTCCACCCTCGCACTGTTTATATGCCCCTCTATAGTTCTACGACACTTCTTAGTTCTACTCATATTTTATTTTTTAGTAAAGGAAATCTTAACCAATATTCTAAGGGTATTGTTTAAGAACCATTTTTAAAACATTTTATTGGAAAATGATAAAGCAATTAATTTTTATAACAACTTTTATATTTTTCATGAAAGTGGTGTTAATACTTTCCTAATTTGGTTTATTAACTATGGGGGGACGAGGATCAGAGATTGCAAATAGATAAATTAAGGGTAGTAACAGAGCTCAAACTTCGGAAAGCATCGACAGAATGTCTCGGAAAATACGAATGACCTCATACAAGTGCAGAAGGACTACGACACTCGAGGACCCCGAGGATACCAACATGCCCTCAGGAGACGAGAACTAAGACTAAGGGCTGTCAAGCACAACCAAGGGCGAAGAGAAGATTTGTTGCCAAGATGGGAAGAAGGAATGAGGATGGATAAAGCACCCATCACCTCTGCATCCAATGCTCTACACCACTTAGCTGGCCTCATTAATGAGGAAATGACCTATGAATAGTGTCAACCCAACTCATACCCTAGTATGAAAGCTTCTAGTAAGGTCTTGATAGGACAAGTATTAAAGAGATCTAACCCTGACCTTCAAATGCACGGGTCAGATACATCTTAGCTGAATATATAAAGCTAAGAAGCCCTGGAGGAAGGGATGGACTTTTTAAGACTTACAAACATTTGTAATTGCTATCTCGACTAAACCGAGGACCTCAATATAAGCTTTTTAAGGGTTCTCTTATATAAAATCACTGACTTGCACTTATAATTAATTCAAACACATCTAACTCCAATTTTTTCTTCTTGTAAGGGTATTTGAGGTTGATTGAGCATCCCAACTCTTAAAAATTAATTGTGTGAGTAAAAGTAGCAAGTTTGTACCTGAAATAAGCTTGACCTACTTCTAGCCCGCCAGATTAACAATTGCCTATCGGCTGTGTTAACATGAACCTTTAATAAATTGTTACACACATCCTGTTATACACACATTATTACAAACTTATTTTTTGAATTGAAATCATAGGTTAACACAATTTCAAAAATAAAATTATGTTCTTCAACTTAGTATTTAATTCAAAAAATGTGTGTAACAGATTTTGTGTGACAAACACTACCTTTTTTTTATATTTTTTTCTATCTCAATTCTCAATTCTTGTGCCATTCCTTCTCTTTCACAGTACATTCTATGTTACAAATTTTTTTTTTCTTATTCTTCTTCTTCTTTTTCAATGATATTTTAGTTTAATTTTCATTTATTTATCTTATGATTTAGAATTTATTTTTTACTACAGTTGTCTAATCTAGTTGAAATTAAATTCTATTTATTTATGATTTCTATAGTGATTTTATATTATTTAATTTCTATGAATGTAATGGACTTATGATTTTTCATAAGAATTAGAGAACACAGGATAAAAAATGACCTAAGATACTTAATCGAGTGTTTAGCTTGTTAGTATTTTTAAGTGTTGATAAAAACTACACTGATAACAATAATCTTGTAGTATTACATATGAGTTATGACTTACTTTGGATTAAAAAAAAAAAAAACTAAAGCATAAAGACATGTATGTATATCTATGTGTTGGTTTGAGTATTTCTTGAATTACAAATCAATATGATAGTTTTACCTCGGCTCTTGCAAACAAAATTTATGGCTACGTATACGTCCTTACAAATGCACTTTTGATCCGTTCAGTTTTTTCATTATTTCATACTTGTATAGTACATAGGTAATGAAATAAGTAATCTCAAAGTAAACAGTTAAAAATCAACATACTTTATGATGTGGATCTACTTTTTGTTATTCATGAAATCCTTTTATCATATGTTATACTGAGAAATAGGTAATCATGTCGTAGCTTCTAAAATTTTATAATACACATGCATATTAAGAGAACTGTAATTGCCACGATACTCTGCTTAATTCGGACAAAACTCTCTAAAATCTGATTATATTGGCAGTTGTGTTAATTATGTGTTGGTCTAACTTGGACCCCTTCCACAAAAAGAAGAATGAAAAAACATTTTTTTGTAAGTGTTAGTAAAATATACTTAGAACTTTCAAAACCTTTTTGTTAACTGATCTTAGTTGGGCAATTAATGTAGACACTCAGAAAGTATTAATCATGCAAATAAGAGAGTAGAAATAATCAGCTTTCAAACTCCTGGGGATTGCAGCTCATTGATCAGATTAGTTCATCTTAGACTAATAGTGAGACTAGATGACTGTACTTGTCTATGTTATTGGACAAGATAAGATACAATGTAATTGCTATCCTTTTGCTGGTTGCAAATTCGCTCCTAGGTTCTGGATGACACCCAATTGTTTACTTGAATGTTATTTTGCATTATGAATTCATATGATATGGTTTTTGCATTATATAATATATATCATTTCTGTGCATTTTATTTGTGTTTACATGTATCTCTAATTATGTCACCTTTCCAGTTTTGTTCCATTTACATATATTCTAGTTCTTGCAGTTTAGCTTGTTTTTATGTACATAGTTTTGGATTAGATCATGTCCCATGCCATGGTACTTTCTTATTGCAGGATTCAACTATGCATGACTCTCTACTCATTTGTACTTTCTTCTATATAAGAATGGGCAGAGGATGTGGCTGTGGGTTCAAAACTCCTTGTTTACTTCCAAAAGAATGGGTAAGGTCACGGGTATAAACCCCCAAGTGCATGTGAAACTCACCAATCACAAAATAAAAAATAATTAAGTAATCTACTATCGACTTTTGTGACTTGTGAAAAGAAAAGGAAAAGGGAAAGAAAAGAAAAGAGAAACTATACAATAAGAGTGCTCTATACTTGTTCCTTTACTCCTATGCTTTTACCACATGTGTTTTCTTTTTGTTTATTCCCTCCCCCTTTCTCAATTGCACCAAATGAATAGAAATAAATCTAAAAGTTCAGAAAAACTGTAGCCAATGAAGAAATGAGGCTGGGGAGTTAATTTCCAATGTCTCACTTGAGGAACATGTTGAGCTGAGTAGAGATGATACTGTTGATGAAAGGAAAAATTTGTTGATAACATGTTTTTAGAAATATTTAGAACTAGCATGTGACGAAGTTAATTAGTTAAGTAGACTATTTTTGGAACTCAAGTTTGTCAAACTTGAGTTCCAGCCCAAATTGAGGTTGACAAACTGAGTTCAAAAACAATCTATTAACTAATTAACTTCATCCGTAAGCTATTCACCAAAATTATTCAAATGGTACTATTCAAATTAATTTTACCTTAGTGATGAGGGAGATAAGGATCAGGTTTGAATTAATGTGTGGAACTCCAATCTCCAAATGAATGTACTATGAGGATATGAAGTGGTTTATGTTCCTTGATGTGCTAAATTATCCATTTACCAGAAATGTAGTCTTTTTAATTTTGAAACTTCGATGAAGAGTAAAAAATAGAAAGGTAAATTAATGTGGAGTTGAAAAAAGAGGAAGCGTTAATGAGGAAGAAAACAAATCTAATATGATTGTCATTTTTGTTTTTCATGTGAAATAAATAAACACCATTTTTGAGCAAAACAAAATGTTCAAAACCACGTCGTTTTGAAGCTTTTTGTGTTTATCAATTAAAAGAGTAGAAAGTCTTATTTATTTATTTAAATTTATAGGTGGTCACTATCTCTCCATTAAAGGATGGAAGCCAAACTTTAGGCCAACTACAGCAAACCTCTAAATTGTCGCTGTATAGGTTTGCCTCCCAGAACTTCCCATTAAGTACTATGAAGTCTCAGTGCTAAGGGATATCAAAAAAGCTATAGGTCTAGTCCTACGAATTAACACCCATACTGCTTCAAAGACCAAAGGACGCTTTGCATGATTATGTGTCTAGGTGAACTTCGACGAGCCGATAGTTAAACTTGTCAAGGTAGTTGGAATAGACCAACCTGTGTAATACGAGGGTATCAGCTCCCTTGCTTTTCTTATGGTCGTGTAGGACATAAAATAGAAAATTGTCCACACAAAGCAAGGCTGCCGGAAAAAGATGCTAAGGTAGAGGCTAGGGTTGAGGAATCGAAAAAGCAAAAAACAAGGGAAGAAACTGAGCTCGAGTCAAATGCCTTTAGGCCTTGGGTTCTGGTTGCACGGAAAAGGAAACCCAACAAGAATGTGTCAAAAGTGGTTAGGCCTGTAGCCACTTCAGGGTCTCCTTTCCAGAGCCCAACAAAGCCCACCAATTCCTCGAGGCCACTGAGCAAAACCTTTTTAGCAGGCCTAGACCAAAACTTAGGGATTCAAAACCTTAGTGACATGTATTAAGGACAAGTGCAATTTGTGTAGATCGCACTATCGTGAATTAGAGTGGTCCAAACCAAAGTCTAAGTCATCTACCCCAAAGGGGAAAAACTCTATGTATAGCCAAAAATTGAAGAAAAGCTAAGACCATTCCAAATAAAAAGCTACAAGACAAAAGGCCTTGCCAGAATGAAAGACGGTCAAGCTAAAAGCCTTTGGGACCACCTCTCATTAAGGTGAAACTAATCAATTTGGGTTTCCTGAGGTGGGCATGGAGACTAAGGAGTTTAGAGCTAAACGATCTTTCACATCTAATACTGCTTGCCCCACCCCCAGATCAGACCGGCCTAAATATGTATTGGAGAAGTCTAAAGTCATGGACGATGTGGTCATGAACATTGAATTCCCTCTTGTTTCGGTGATAGACTGCGTCACCTATCAAAATTCCTCACCCTAGGAGCTCGATAGGCAACCGTTAGCTGAGATTTTGATTACCTCCATAAAGAGGGAGAGAAGCAAAGTTCTTCCATAGAGATTGAAGTCAAAAACATATCCAAAGTAGCTATTAAGCAAATGGACCCAAATCTTTATCCTAAGAAAGCGAGAAGAGAAGATGATGATACCCCATCATCCGATCAAAACGAAGAGTCCCTAAGGAATACTAGTAATGCGCAGGTGACAAAATTGGACCCACCAAATGGGGATATGCAGGTTGATAAGGGAGATGATGTTCCTAATCACTCTCTCTAATTTGGTTCTTTTTTATTCTTTATTTTTGTTGTTAATAATGAATATGCTCATCTAGAATTTTTGGGTTGCTATTAATCCCACCTTTTATAATGTTATTTGTGACTTGATCCGTGGGCATTAACCCGCTATTATGATCATTACTAAAACTAAAGTGAGTGGTGACAGAGCTAAAGGGATTATTAATAGGCTTCCCTTGGATGGAGTAATTATTGCTAATTCCATTGAACTTTTTGGCGGTTTGTGGGTGCTCTAGGACTTTGATTAAGTGAAGTTATTTGAGTTTTCATCTACGGAGCAATAGATCCATGCACTTGTCTCGTCTATAGCAAAAACCCCTTGGCTTCTATCTACTGTCTATGCTAGCCCGAGATTTGCTGAGCGACGCCTTCTTTGTGATAATCTGGCCATGGTGGCTAGCCTCCACTCTATGTCCTAGATTATTACAGGTGATTTTAATGAAGTACTTATGGGTGAAGATAAATTCAGAGGGAATTCAAATGAGTACAAGTAGAGTTCTCTAGTTCCAAGAATGTCTAAACACTTGTAAAAATGATAGATATTGGTTTTGCTAGGCCTCGGTTCACTTAGTGCAACCATAGACCCCTATCCCACCTTGTTTAATAAAGGATAGACATAGTTGTTGTCAACCTTGATTGGAACAACCTCCACCCCAAAGCTGCGATCTATCATTTGGAGAAAACTCACTTAGACCATTGCCCTATCAAGCTGTGTTTTGAAATGCCTTAAGGATTCCAACCACCTAGACCTTTTAGATTCCAACCCATGTGGCTCTCCCACCCTTTCTTCCCTAGAGTGGTTTGGGAAGCCTTGACTAATCCTCCAACTCTGCATCAAGCAGTTGCTTCCTTCATTGAGAAAGCAAATATCTAGAATAGAGAGGAACGTGGCAATCTTTTTTAGAGGAAGAAAAGTGTCTTTGCGAGATTAAAAGGAATTCAAGAGAGCGTAGCCACAAATCCAAATAACTATCTGGTCAATCTGGAAAAGAATTTGAGACCTGAATTTTTGAAAGTGGCCAAGCTTGAGGAGGAATTCTGAGCAATGAAATCTCGGATCCTGTAATTAGTTGAGGGTGATAGAAATACGTCTTTCTATCATACTTCAACCCTAGTTGTAGAAAAAGAAACCAAATTTTGTGCATGAAAGACAGGATGAGGAACTAGATTAATGGGATTAGAGAAATTGCTGATTTTATTAGAGGAGCGTTTTCAGATCTATTCACTTCAAGTTAAATTACCTCTCCCTTAGCTAAATGGAACCCCTTACTAGCATACTTGATTGAACAAGGTATAGTCCACAAATTTGGATGGGAAAATTTTTTATTCTAAAATTTCAATCAATCTGTGGGTGCTCAAACCCTTTAAAGCCCCTAGACCGAATGGTCTACACGCTAGTTTCTTCAGTGCTTCTAGCTTCTATTGGGAGAATCTATAAAAAAAAGTAGATTAAGCTCATCTTCAATACAGGGGTGGTACCTGAATATCTCAACAAAACTCTTATTACTTTAATCCCCAAATGCAAAAACCCAAAGTCTTTAAACAACTACTGCCCTATTAGTCTTTGCAATATTGTCTACAATGAGGTGACTAAGATTATTATGGCCCGGATCAGCATTTTCTTTCAGACTTATTCTCCCCTTGCAATTTTCCTTCGTTCCAGTGAGATAAGGTGTGGACTAGGCATCATTGTCCAAGAACTGATTCACACCATGTCAAGAAAAAAGGTAAAGGTGGAGTGATGGCAATCTGTTTCTCTTTGTTTCACAACTTAAGCTCCTCCCCTCCAAGGCTAAACCTCCATGGACAATCTCCACAAGCATGCCACCACTCACCACCACCTTCACTGGGGGAATCTTAAGGCCAAACTCTTTCTTTTCCCAAGCTTTTTCTATTTTCCTTCCTTTTTTTTTTTTTTTTTGGCTCCCTGTTTGATCAATGAGTTTGGGAATTGAAAAATTAGAGTTTCTATTTGGGTTTGGTTGTTAAGGTTTGAAAATAAGGGATTTTAGTTTGGATTTGTGTTTGACTTCAAAGTGGGTTTGAGTTTGTGATTTGATTTTGGGTTTGTGATTTGGTTTTGGGTTTGTTTTTGTTTGTAATTTTGGTGGTTGGGGGTTAAGGTTGTGGGTGGTGGTGGCTATGGCAATGGATGTGGGCGGTGGCGGCTGGTGGCAGTGGGTGTGGGTAGCAGTAGGGGTTGGGTTTTGCAATGGGTTTCGGTGGGAAGTGGTAGTGGGTTGGGTATTGGTGGGTTTAGCAATGGGTTTTGGTAGTGGCTATGTTAGTGGGTGTGGGCAGTGGTGGCTAGTAGCAGTGGGTTAGGATGGGTTTTGCAATGGGTTTCGTTGGATTTCGGTGTGTTTTGCAGTGGGTTTCGGTGTGTTTTGAAACTCTTCTTCGGACATGTTTTCAAGATCCTCTTGCACTCTTTAAAGTTCTTTATTCATGGCCATGTTAGATTCAGCCAAGGCCTCCATCTTCTTTGAAATATCCTTGGATTCTTCTATGGCTTTGTTCAACAATTCTTATATTTTTTTTCAAAAGTTTTCTTTCATCATAATTGCTCATCTCAAGATCAACGGCTCTAATACCATTTGTTAGGAATATGAAATAATTGTTGTAACAATTGTTGTAATCCTTTTAGTTAGTTAGTTAGTTAGTTAGTTGAGATTAGGATGAGTTAGTTAGGATTTGAGCACATGTAGCTCATTTAACACATGGTTTAATTCATAGGGCACATGTTGAATTAATTAGCCAATTATCTTAAGCCATGTGGGCCAATGAGATTAGAGCTAGTCTCCTATAAATATATGATTGTAAATCAATATGAGATATCAATGAAGAATAAACCAATTTGTTAGTGCATTAGTGCATATCTCTCTCTCTCTCTCTCTTAATCTCTCTATTTCTCTATGGAGGGTGACTACCTCGAATTAAGTCAATTTCCCTACAATCCCCATCCATTCCCCTATAATTCCCATCAATCCCCATTAGGAACCACCGGGTTCCTAACAAGTGGTATCAGAGCCGTTGATCTTGAGATGAGCAATTATGATGAAAGAAAACTTTTGAAAAAAATACAAGAATTGTTGAACAAAGCCATAGAAGAATCCAAGGATATTTCAAAGAAGATGGAGGCCTTGGCTGAATCTAACATGGCCATGAATAAAGAACTTTCAAGAGTGCATGCGAATCTTGAAGAAGAGTTACAACGTCTTGAAGGAACAAGTGAAAAGTTGCAGGTTGTTGAATCAACAAAATCTGCCCTTGACAGTGAAGATGCAAATGACAGTGACGATGTGGCTGATCTTGAAGAGTTTCTTGATTTAAAGGAATTAGCGAGTTTTAGTGGTCCATGCAAAGGTCCTATTATGGCTCACACTCCCAGCGCCATCAGTTGCTGTTTCAAACAGAAAGAAAGAGTGAGTTTTGGTAAGCTTCGTGAATCAACTGAACTTGCCCATGATTTTGAAGATCCATGTGATAATCTTTGCTGTTCATTAAGCAAAAATCCTGAGAAGCTCAAGGAACAAACAGTCGTTCTTGAAAATAGTAAACCAACTGCGTTTAGTGAAAAAAGAAAATTGAATAATAGTTCCTTCATGGGTTATCATTTTGGTATAACTCCAACATTCTTCGTCAATGCGGATCATTTAGAGATCAAAATCACATCGGGTTCTTGTGGTCCATTGAATGGGAAGGAGATTTGTCCCGAGATGAGAAATTCTGAACCTTGCGATATAGTTGGTACCATGGAAATGTTTTGGATTGATATGTACTTCCCATTCACCAACCATTCATTTGAACACCCCTTGGCATTGAGAATGATGTGTGGGTATGAAGTTTCTGAGAAGTTGGCTTTTGTAATTACAAAATGGAGTGGTGAATTTGTTTCAAATGGACAAGGAAATATTGGCTACGTGGAAAGGTATTAAATGTTTCAAGTTCCTTGGTGCTTTGGCTATGGTCTACGCAAAACAAGAAGATGATGTATACTACGGACAACAAAGAATGATAGAATTCGGTCTTATTGGTCCAAAGGAACACTTTCATATGTGATGGTGTACTAGTAAACTTTCTTGTGGGGATTGTTATGCATGGCTTCAATCATCCAACAAATCAAAGGTCAAGGTTCTACTGGGAGTGTTCATTTGCTGGTCTAATTCGGTTTGTTGGTCTAATTCGAAATGATATCTGTTTACTCAAATTTTGGGCAGTGGTTGAATGCTTGGAAATATTTGATGAGTTCGACGGTCAAGATGCTTTGGCATATTGGATTAGTGGTCGGTCTCCTCTCATGAAGGTGTCACTCAATAACAACACCTTGTGGGCAAGGTGTTTTCAAGGGGAGGGACATGTTAGGAATATGAAATAATTGTTGTAACAATTGTTGTAATCCTTTTAGTTAGTTAGTTAGTTAGTTGAGATTAGGATGAGTTAGTTAGGATTTGAGCACATGTAGCTCATTTAACACATGGTTTAATTCATAGGGCACATGTTGAATTAATTAGCCAATTATCTTAAGCCATGTGGGCCAATGAGATTAGAGCTAGTCTCCTATAAATATATGATTGTAAATCAATATGAGATATCAATGAAGAATAAACCAATTTGTTAGTGCATTAGTGCATATCTCTCTCTCTCTCTTAATCTCTCTATTTCTCTATGGAGGGTGACTACCTCGAATTAAGTCAATTTCCTAAATTCTCATCCATTCCCCTATAATTCCATCAATCCCCATTAGAACCACCGGGTTCCTAACAAGTGGTATCAGAGCCGTTGATCTTGAGATGAGCAATTATGATGAAAGAAAACTTTTGAAAAAAATACAAGAATTGTTGAACAAAGCCATAGAAGAATCCAAAGATATTTCAAAGAAGATGGAGGCCTTGGCTGAATCTAACATGGCCATGAATAAAGAACTTTCAAGAGTGCATGCGAATCTTGAAGAAGAGTTACAACGTCTTGAAGGAACAAGTGAAAAGTTGCAGGTTGTTGAATCAACAAAATCTGCCCTTGACAGTGAAGATGCAAATGACAGTGACGATGTGGCTGATCTTGAAGAGTTTCTTGATTTAAAGGAATTAGCGAGTTTTAGTGGTCCATGCAAAGGTCCTATTATGGCTCACACTCCCAGCGCCATCAGTTGCTGTTTCAAACAGAAAGAAAGAGTGAGTTTTGGTAAGCTTCGTGAATCAACTGAACTTGCCCATGATTTTGAAGATCCATGTGATAATCTTTGCTGTTCATTAAGCAAAAATCCTGAGAAGCTCAAGGAACAAACAGTCGTTCTTGAAAATAGTAAACCAACTGCGTTTAGTGAAAAAAGAAAATTGAATAATAGTTCCTTCATGGGTTATCATTTTGGTATAACTCCAACATTCTTCGTCAATGCGGATCATTTAGAGATCAAAATCACATCGGGTTCTTGTGGTCCATTGAATGGGAAGGAGATTTGTCCCGAGATGAGAAATTCTGAACCTTGCGATATAGTTGGTACCATGGAAATGTTTTGGATTGATATGTACTTCCCATTCACCAACCATTCATTTGAACACCCTTGGCATTGAGAATGATGTGTGGGTATGAAGTTGACAATTAGTGGGTTTCGTGCAAGAGCCAAAAAAAAAAAAAAAAAGAAGTCATTTAGAAGAGAAGAAGTTGTCTGTGTTCACATTAGTGGGTCTCACGAATTTTGATATATTTATAACTGGTAGAAAAAAAAAGAGTTTTTTTTTTTTTTTTTTTATAAATTTGGTACCATTGTAAAAAAAAAGTTTATCATGTGTACTTTTAATTAAAATATGCCACATCATTAAAATAAAATGTCAAATTATTGTCCGTTAGCCATATAAATAACACCGTTAATGGCAGTTAGTAAAAAGATTTATATTACTCATTTTACAAACTTGAATGACCAATTATGCACATAGGATAAATTTGAGGGACCAATATTGTAGTTTCGCCAACGGTCAACTATTGCAAATTATACTGGAAATTGAATTCCTGATAGGATGCAAGCTTTTACTATTTTTAATAACTTATTTGACTCACTAGTGATAGGCCAATGTGTTGCACGCTTAAATTTATTATTATTATTTTTTTGTTGTTTTATAAATTAGTATCAATATTATTTTGATGCATGGAAACTTTTAAGTATAGTTATTTAAAATTTAAGTAAAAGTAACAATTTAAAAAAAATATAATCATAATCTTAGGGAAAAACAAACTTGTTGTTCTTGCTTCCAATCATTGCTAATCAATAGACATTATTAGTGAAACAATGAATAAAATATTATTTCTATTATTTGAGTTAATATTATTACATAAAAAGTCCACGAAAACCTCTTAATATATTAACATTATTTATATAACACTTAGAAAGATTAATATTTAAAATTAGAGACTACGATGTATAAAATATTTATATTACAATATTTATATCATTCTTAATGTAAAGGAAAGAAAAAGACAAGATAGTAAAGTTTATTTGATAATGAGATACAAATTAGGGGGAAAATGAAACAACTAAAAAAAATTCCTTTAAATGTAGTGTTTAAATTTTACCATGTATGTTAGTAATGAGTTTAAATAAGAATATATCAACAATATGTAACCATTTCTTAGGAGGTTACACTTACATAAAAATGGAGATAAAACTTCTTATTTGAAACATAAAAGGAAAATTTTGTATAATTTAAGGATGAATATATATATAAAAAATTAACCCAAATATTGGATACAAAAATTTTGACATAACTATAAGAAACTTTCATATACACAGTGAATTCCACAATCATGAAAATACTAATAGTCATCTGAAACACAACTGGAAAAATGTTATACAAAAAAAATAAATAAATAAATAAACATCACCTCCTAATTGATTCTCCAAAAAACAAAAATCACTCTCTAATCAAAACACCAAAAGAAAATATGTTCGCTTTAACATCAAATTAATAGCAACAATTTCTAAACAATAAAAAAAAAAAAAAAAAATTTTGCATTAAATATTTTTTCAATGTTTAATTCCGTATACTAAAAAAAATATATATATAAAATGAATAATTTCTAAACAATAAAAAAAAAAAAAAAAAATTTTGCATTAAATATTTTTTCAATGTTTAATTCCGTATACTAAAAAAAATATATATATAAAATGAAAAGTATTAAAGCAAATTGGAGAATAATGTTAGAGATTAATAGCAAAATGAGAGAGAGAGAGAGAGAGAGAGCTAGTTCTAATAGTGGAGAACAAAAATAAAAATGTAATTGTGAAAAACAAAATTCATCAAAATTTCTAAGCTTGTTTGTTATAAGAGGAATAAAGAGAAAAGATATTTATTTCTTAAAAAAAATGGATGAGGAAGATAAAGATTGAAGAAGACGATGGAACATTATACCTATAGATAACTGAAGTAAATGTAATTATAATTGCTAAAATAATGATGTGATATAAAAGTAAAAACACTTCCTATCAACACCCAAAGCAAATCTTATTACACACACACACACTTGTGTCAAAAAAAGAAATATAAAAAGCTAAAAGTTAGGACAATGTTGTGTTCATTTTATATTATATGCATACAATTTTAATTTCATTTGTTGAGAAAGCGAAAAAAAAAATTAATTATGGTTTCTGTGGGGCCAGCAAGTCATACAGCCCGGCCCAGCCACTTCATTCCAGGACCGAAGGCCCAAGCTGAGGAGGCATCCAAGGTCCGAGTACTAAAATAAGAAGCCCAATAGCCTAATAAGCCACGCCGAGGACGACCCCGTCTTCGGAAATCCGACACCTTAAGGTAACAGGCAACACATCCAAGGGAGCCTTCCTGACTATTCAAAAAGCAAAGAGCAAGTATCATGCACCAGCAATGGAAACATGGTGGAGGAGCAAGTTCATGACAAACTGTTACCTCCACATTAAATGCTCTCAACTACCGTCCTGGCCGCATTAATGAGGAAAGGACTCCACAACAGTGCCACCTTGGTTGCCGCGATTCACAAAGGGAATGGGGAGGCGGCTGATGGGACAGGCACTTGAGTATTATCCTGATTGCTCAACAAATGTAGGGCTAGGATCAATTGGGGGAGGGGTATATAATGTAAGGAACCCCTTCTGAAGAAGGGAGGGACGAAGGCCAAGCTCCTCGGCTAAATGCCGAGGAGCAACTCTAAAGAGGAATCTAGGTGCACTGCCTTCAATGGTGTTGAGTCCATGGTTAGGTTTCGTTTGCCTGTAAGGGCCAATTTCTTCAACCCACTCTCTAGAAATGTATTGTTCGGGGCCTACAGGATTACTTCCCTTCTAAGTTTAGAGGGTCCTTCCAAATTGAGTCCCTACAGTTTCAAAATAAGTTTTTTTTTTTTTTTAATCTAGATAGATAACATCTAATATTTAATAGATAATTAGATTACACATATATTACTCAGTTAAAGTATTTTTTCAGCAAAAGACTTTTTTTTCTTTTTTAACAAGAAAATACTTGAATATTCTTTGGAAGGGAATGGTTAGGAAAATAAATAGACAAATAACAAATTAAGAATCAGTGGTCATAAATAAAAATAAAAATGTGAATTTAAATACCATACTAAAGAAATCAGGGGTGGACCTAGGATTTCAAGTTAAGGAGGCCGAAGCATAAGAAAAAAAAATCCAAATAAGATCCACATAGTACTAACAAACTATCAACTAAGATAAATACACAAAATCAATGTTTCTTAATATATTAAGATGCAATCATTTATCAACAAAGAAAATAATATTTTTTCTTAAGAGCATCAGTTGTTGCAAAAAAAAAAAAAAAAAAAAAAATTTCACAAACCAAAACTTACTTTTGCTACTTTAATATAGAATTTGAAATGTTTTGTATAGTAGTGTTTTTGGTATTTAGTGTTCTAGATATTAAATATTTAGCGTTTAGAATACCTGATGCTAGTACTTTAATACTGGGTTGACTATGATTTTTATTTTTTATTTTAAACTTTTGTTTTTGCTAAGTTTTTTAGTTGAGTAGTTGCTAGTTGGGTTAGGCTAATTGAAATGGAGGGGGTCTAAGGTTTTGGAAGAAGGAGCACAACTCTAGAAATAAAAAGAATGTAACCAATAAAAGAAAATTTCTTTTTTTTCTTTGGGCCACTGGGGGGGAGGGGGGGGGGGGGCAGGCCCCTTGGATCTATCCTAAAAGAAATGTAATTATTTCATTCAAAATTTTAATTATGTGTCATGTGTCTAGTTCTATGGCAAATACATTGACATGTTTAAATAATATTTTAACACGTGACATTGTTTGTTCAATCATACCAATTAAATGTAATTATTTCATTCAAAATTTTAATTATATGTCATGCGTCTAGTTTTATGACAAATACATTGACATGTACAAATAATATTTTGACACATAGCATTATTTGTCCAATTATACCAATTAAGTATAGGAAGTTGCTACATGTCATTGTAGTATTGTATCATGTATCCATTTGGGATCCAAATGTTATAATATATTATTGATAGATTATAGATATGGGAACTTGTAATGGTAGCTCTTAATTTTCCTATTCTATAACCACTGTAACAATGAAAAAGTAACCAACTCTTTCATAGTTATACATGGAAATTAAGAAAGGATAAAATAAAAGGAACACATCAAGCTCTCTATGTTAATTGCTTCTCCTAATGAACCCCCACAAATGAGAAGAACAAATTTCTAAAAATTTCAAAGGCAAAGGCTAGATTTTCAATAATAATGATAAGAATAAAAGGGATAAAGGAAAATATTTTAAATGCGAAAAAATTGGTTATTATCAAGCTAATTGTTGTGATAATAAAATGAACAACAAACATAGTTTTGGAGGCTCCAAAGATATAATTTGTGTGGATTTTGAATCACTTTTAGCCAATGTTGACTATGGGTCTGGTGGTAAATTCTTCCTTGTCACAACATGTGCCAATGATGAAAGAATTCTTTGTTCACATATGAAAGAGGTTAAAAGCGGTGATCATAATGTTTGCATGGACAATAATACTTAATCTCAGTTCTCCACATTAAGATTTACCATGTTTTCCAAATGACACTTTTCTAGAACGAAAACGAACCTCAAATCCCTTTTCATCTTCGTAAAATACTCATTCCCATGTGTTAGGCATTGGAACCATGAATATCATGAAAGTTGGGAGTAAAAACTTTTATCTACCTAATGTACTTTTTGAACCCATCATGAGATGTAATCTCATTTCTGTCCCTTACGAAGATGAAAAGGGATTTGAGGTTCGTTTTCGCTCTAGAAAAGTGTCTTCTAGAAAACATGGTAAATCTTAATATGAGGGACTAAGATTGATAGATTATATCAACTAATTAGTGTTGGCTCCTTTGCTAACAATAATCCAATAGTTGATCCTCTTGCTTGCTCTAATGTGTTTATTAATTCCTTTGCATATAACGATGCTTGTTTATGTGTTGATGATCCCTACCTATATGGCATATGAGATTAAGACACATTAATAAAAAAAAATGGAAAATGATGATTAGAATGAGATTAATTACAATCATAACATTAATTTTACTACTTCAACCTTGCATATTTGGTAAAATGACTAGATTTTCTATTCCTTAGGGGTAAATGTTTAATAAATTATTCATTATTGTACACTCTCATGTTTGTGGTTCATTGAATATCAAAACTCAGGAAAAAAATTGCCAAATGCCCTTTTCGGGTAAAAATAGCAGCTCTTTGTCCCTTTTCTCAAACTAATTAGGAAAATGCTCATCTTTTGAAACTCGATTTGTGATAAATCGAGTTAGGCCCTATAGCGGCATTTTTAAGGAGCCTATAGTGACGTTTTCAGGACCTATAGTGGCGTTTTGTAACTCGACCTATATGAAATCGAGTTATAGGTAAAAAAAAAGTAAAAAAAAAAAATTCCTTATAACTCGATTCATAGAAGTCGAGTTACAAAACGCCACTATAGGTCCATAAAACGTCACTATAGGTCCTTAAAAATGCCACTATAGAGCTCCATATTTTTTTTTAATAAAAAAACTCGATTTATCTCAAATTGAGTTACAAAAGATGGGCATTTTCCTATTTAGTTTGAAAAATGGGGCAAAACATTGCTTAGTTTGGGACAAAAGGGCTTTTGCCCATTTTGGCCTAAAAACTCATGGACAAATTTCAATAAAAAAACTCATGGACAAATATTTTTTACATTCACGATATGGACACATATTTTAAGCCAAAGATATGAAAATTTTCAAAAGTATAAAAAGGAAGTTAAAAATCAATTAGGAAAGAATATAAAGATACTAAGATAAATGTGGTTCCATTTAGCTTAACTGGTAAAGTCTTTGATTGTTGAATAAAAGATTTGGGTTCAATCTCCGCCTACATTAAAAACCGATTGGTGTCTTAGTCTAATAAAAATAAACACAACCATCAAAAGTGGACGCCATAAATTGAAACTTTAAAAAAGTTAAAAAAAAAATACTAAAACAAGTTCATGTAAGATAGTATGTACTAGAATTATTTATAACTATTTTTGAAGACAAACAGATAGTACATCAACTTACTATGAATTATACACCACATCAACATGGCGTTGTTGTTGATGACGTGATAGAGCTATGTTGGACATAGTAAGATTAAGAGAAATGCTAGTATCACAAAAAGTTTAACAACTTGCCACGTATTGGAGAAAAATTAGTAGGTCTATGGGGGTTTATATCTCCACCACTTACAAATCGCCACGTGGTTAGTTATGACAAAAGTTATAAAACTTTTTATGACACTAGCATTTCTTTAAGATTAATGTTTAGTTATTCTTCACTAATTTTGAGGAAAAATTATTGTAATGCAATATTCTTACTTAATCTAGTTCCTTCAAAAATTATTATATAACTCCAGGTGAATTATGAATTGGAAGAAAACCTAACATACAAGATTAAAATTTTGGGTTCTTTAGCTCATATACTAAATCTATCATATCTGGGGGATAAATTACATAATCCTAAACACTCATTTAATTTGTACCGTCTTATTCTTTTTACTTATTCAAGCCTTCAGAAAATTCCCACTCTCCATCAAAAACGAAAAATAAAAACCAAGAATCTATCAAAATAACTAAAGAGCAATGTTAGGACCACAAGCAATCACACACTTTTGTTACAATTAATCACGTGGTGAGTTGTAAGTGGTGAAAAAAATTGTGGGTCTATGTTAAGTCCACACTCAGACCTCCACCATTCACACTTTGCCACTCACAACTTGGAAATGCTATGGCAAAATTTGTGTCAATGATCCTAGCATTAAACTAAGGGTGTTACTAATGTATACCCTAGCATTAAACTATGGGTTTTACTAATGTATACCCTTTAGGAATCCATTAATACGTTTTGTGTTTCATAAGGAAACTTTTGTTAAGATATTTAAATAACACTCCTCACTTAAAGAATGTATTTAGAGAACTCTTTAAAGCAGTTTTTAGAACTCAAGTAGCAATATTCGATGGCATTGTAGTAAATATTGTGAAAAATGTGGGTCCCACCAAAATTGAATTGACATGACAACTGCTTGCTCTCTCTCTCTCTCTCTCTCTCTCTAGAATAAAATAAATTATGGTAAACTATGTATTTGGTCCTTATCCTATACACCATATTCAGTTTTATCTCTAACATTCAATTGTATCAATTTGGTCCGTAACTTTTCAATACTGTGTCAATATAATCCTTATTGTTATATTTTGAATGAAAATTGATGACATGCCTAATGGTCAAAATAAAAAATTAGCATTCATTGATCTAGCAATAAACTAAAATTTTATTTTAATCGTTTGCCATGTCAGCAATTTTCATCTAAAATATCACAGCAGTGACTAAATTGACACAACACTAAAAAGTTGGAGATCAAATTAACACAATTGAAAAGTTAGAGACCAAATTAAAATATGGTGTAAAAGATATGGATTAAATATGTAGTTTACTCAATAAACTATTTTATATAACATGACAAGGTGACAAGTTTTTCTTTTTTCAATAAAATAAATTATTTTACACTATTCATATGAGAGTAATACACACTTTTAATAAAATAAATAAATACCTATACCAAACACCAATATGGTGTTTTTAGTTTTAAAATAATGTTACAAAAATATGCTCCTAAACACATTTTTTTTGCATTATAAGTAATTAAAAGGCATATTTTAGTACACTTTTTAAATCACAGTTTTCATATTATTTAGAAAACCAAAACTACAATACTTTTACCAAACAGGTATCACCCTTAAACTAATACGTGTTTGTACTTTTTTTTTTAATAGAGATTTTCAACTAATAGTGTCTATTTCTGATGATAGTTTTTTAGTATCAAACCAAAATACCAACTAATTTTTAGTATAAACAAAAATTAAATTACAAATATGTTAGGTTCTAAAGACTTAGGAATTTATGTATTTAGAACTCTAATGTGTAATATTGGCAACCCATGATCAAAATAATATGTTTAGTTTTGTTTAGGCTTGCTCTAAGTTATATATTTTATGTAAAGTTGGAATCGAGAGGCTGCAGATGCATTGGTGCATTTCGGCCTGGCTCGATCGATCGAAAGTTAGACTCGATCGATCGAAAGTCGGCCAGAATGTTTTTCTGCAGAATTTTCCAACTCAGCCCTAACTCATTAAACGTTTTGAGTTTTCTGTTTTTGCCCTAGGTATAAAAGGCAAAACCCTAGCCACATTTTTTAGTGTTGCTCTTGTTGTATTGTTGCTCATACATTGCGGTTTATGTGAATCTCTTGTGAGATCATTGAGGAGCTTTTCTTCACATAAACTTAGGGTTTTCAAGGTAGAAATTATTTCAATATCTTGATGATCAACTCGGTTGCTGCCATTGGAGCTTAAAGAATAACAAGCGTGGGTGCTTATAGCTGATTAGAGAATCCAAGAAAGAAGGAGTCCGTGGATTCGGAGCTTGCACGTGGTCGTGTTAGTAAGTTCTACTAGTGGGTAGCATTAGGAAGTCAAGCGGGGAGCTTGTAAGTCCTTTTGTACGAACTTCGATTCTTTTGCATAGTGGATTCAGTTTACCTTAAGGATAGCTAGGTTAAATCCTCCCCAAGTTTTTACCGTGTGGTTTCCTGGGTGATCATATCGTGTGTTATTTATTATTCCGCTGATTTATATTCTTGATATGATTGTGTGATTGTGATAATCTAGATTTGTATAATTTGACTAAGTTAATCACTTGGCTAATTAACTAGGTTAATCCAATTGTGTTTTAAGGGGTCTAAAACCTTTCAAGTGGTATCAGAATGGGTAGCTCTCTTGTTTGAGATTTTTTGATCTCTGAGTTGATCCTTGACCCCTGTTGTCATGGAACATGGACACTCTCTAGTTGTTCCTCCTCACTTTGATGGGAATAACTATATTTATTGGAAAGTAAGGATGAAAACATTCCTGAAATCTATTGATGAGAGGGTTTGGAATTCCGTTGAGTACGGATGGGAGAAGCCCACTACTCCTGTGAGTGAGTGGCAAACTTCTCAAAAAGAAGCAACTGGGTTCAATAGCAAAGCTATGAATGCCATCTTTAATGTTGTTTCCATGGAGGAATTTAAGAGAATCTCTAATGTTGAGGTTGCTCATACTGCTTGGAAAATCCTCCAGACTGTGCATAAATGCACAAAGGCAGTTAAGATCAATAAATTTCAACAATTAACTTCTAGATTTGAAAGCATTAGAATGTCTGATAATGAATCTTTTGATGAATTCTATGCTAAATTGAATGATGTTGTTAATTCTGCATTTAATTTGAGTGAAATCTATGATCAACTTAAAATTGTTAGGAAGATTCTTAGATCCTTAACTAAAGACTTTATACCCAAAGTGGCTGCCATTACTGAGAGCAAGGATGTGGACTCCATCCTTGTTGATGAGCTTGTAGGATCTCTTCAGTCCTATGAGTCAGACCTACCCAAAGAAAACAAATCCAAATCAATGGCTCTTAAGTCTGTTGATGATGTTTATGTTGATGGATTTGATGATGAACTCTCTACTACAGAGATTGCGTACCTTGCCAAGAACTTTAGAAACTTTCTTAGGAATAACAACAGAAAGGCAAGAGGTACAAATACTGCTGAACCTAGAAACTTTAGGAAGAATGACCCCACTAAGGTTAATAACTTTGAAAAACCTAGAGAAAAAGTTGGTCAATCTTCAAACAATTCTTTGGGTGCTCAGTGTTTTGGTTGTCAAGGGTATGGTCATGTTAAATTTGAGTGTACTACATTCTTGAGGTCTAAGGGTAAAACTATGGCTGTAACTCTTAGTGATAATGAGGTTTCTGATGATGAGTCTGGATGTGACGAGGATGGAAACTTCATTGCTTTCACTACTACTGCTGTAGTCAATGAAAGCGTGTCTGTTAAGAAGAACCTTTCTGATGGGGAACTCTCTGAGGATGCAGATCTTCAAGAGGCCTATAATAAACTTTGCAAAGTTGCTGCAAAAGATGCTATAAATGTTGAACTTGGCCTGAAGAAAATTGATTCTCTTGAGCTTGAAAAGAAAAATTTGCTTGTTAAATTATTTGATGCTAATGATCTTTTGAACCATGTGAAATCTGAGAACATGCTCTTGCTTGATAAAGTTAAAACTTTGGAACATAATTTATCTGTTGCTAGATCTGCTAGTTCTAAACTTGATCAAATGCTGAATGTTCAAAAGTATCCTTCTGACAAATTTGGTTTAGGTTATGTTGAAAGCATCTTTGTGTCTACAATACATTCTACGAACTTTGTTCCTTCATCTTCTTTTGAACCTTCTGTGAGTGAGGTTGTGAGTGAAACTGTAAAACCCCCCATGAGTGAGGTTGTCAAACCTTTAAAAGTTTCACCCCCTAAGAAGATTAGAGTTGATTTAGGAAAGTCTAAACCTAAGGAATCTACCCTTTCTAAGGACAAGACGCATGGTAACTTGCTTGGGTTTGTCATTTTTGTGAAAAGTCTGGACACATTCGTTCTAACTGTTACAAGCTTCAAGCTACTAAGAGAGCAAACAAACCAAAAGTGTCTGTGCCTCAAGCACAAGATCCTATGGCACTTATTGGTGAATTGGTAAAGGCGTTGAACCTTTATTCCAATCCTGGAGTTGGAAATCACTCGAATGTGAATAGGAACTCCAATGCTTGTGGTGCATCTAAAAGGTTTTGGATGCAAAAGACTCGATCTAATTGAGTCTTTCTGACACGGTCATTGTGCTTCATTGCTCATTCCTTTGTGACCATTGTTCTTTGGTTTTTTGTGTTTGTATTTTTTTTTTTTTTTTTTTTTTTTTTTTTTTTTTTTTTTTTTTTT